>NW_017670299.1:907428-913562 GCF_001879085.1 Nicotiana attenuata
GATTACTATGGATTTTGTGAGTGGTCTCCCTCGTACCTCGAGGAAGTTTGATTCGATTTGGGTGATTGTGGACCGGCTGACCAAATCCGCGCACTTCATTCCGGTGTGTACTACTTATTCTTCGGAGCGGCTGGCAGAGATTTTCATCCGGGAGATTGTTCGGTTGCATGGGGTCCCAGTTTCTATTATCTCAAATAGAGGTACTCAGTTTACTTCCCAGTTTTGGAGGACTTTTCAGCGGGAGTTGGGCAGACAGGTAGAGTTGAGCACAGCGTTTCATCCTCAGACGGATGGGCAGTCCGAGCGTACTATTTAGATATTAGAGGACATGTCGCGTGCCTGTGTTATTGATTTTGGAGGTTCTTGGGCTGAGTTCTTGCCACTTGCAGAGTTTGCTTACAACAACAGCTATCAATCCAGTATTCAGATGGCGCCATATGAGGCCTTATATGGGAGACGGTGTAGATCTCCGGTTGGTTGGTTTGAGCCCGGCGAGGCTAGGCTATTGGGGACAGAGTTGGTCCAGGATGCCTTAGAGAAGGTGAAAGTGATCCAGGAGAGACTTCGTACAGCTCAGTCGCGTCAGAAGAATTATGCGGACAGGAAGGTTCGAGATGTATCTTACATGGTGGGCGAGAAAGTCTTGTTGAAGGTTTCGCCTATAAAGGGCGTTATGAGGTTTGGGAAGAAAGGGAAGTTGATTCCGCGGTTCATAGGGCCTTTTGAGATACTCAGGAGGATTGGGGAAGTGGCCTATATGCTTGCTTTGCCACCCAGCTTGTAGGGGGTTCACCCGGTATTCCATGTTTCAATGATCCGGAAATATGTTGGGGACCCGTCTCATGTGTTAGACTTCAGCACGGTCCAGTTGGATGATGACTTGACTTATGATGTGGAGCCTGTAGCTATTTTGGGTCGACAGGTTCGGAGATTGAGGTCTAAGGATATAGCGTCAGTGAAGGTGCAGTGGAGAGGTCGGCCCGTGGAGGAGGCTACTTGGGAGACCGAGCGGGAGATGCGGAGCAGATATCCTCACTTGTTTGAGACTCCAGGTATGTTTCTTGACCCGCTCGGGGACGAGCGTTTGTTTTAGTTGGGGAGGATGTGATGACCCGGCCCGTCGTCACGAGAGTTACCGCCCCGTTTCCCCCATATTGTGTTGCCTTATGTTTCAATATCAGCGTTTGTGTTGATCGGGTAGAGTTGGATTGGTTTTAGTTGGAAATGAGGCACTTAGCCTCTTAGAAGGAAGCTTGTTTTGGAAAAGTCAACCGGAAGTTGACTATGTGGTTAGAGGGCTCGGATGTGAATTCCGGTGGTTCGGTTAGCTTCGGGGGATGATTAGTGACTTAGGAGTGCGATCGCAATTGAATTTGGAGGTCTGGTGTAGAATTAGGCTTGAATTGGCGAAGTTTGAATTTTGGCGAAATCCGGTTGATAGGTGAGATTTTGATCCGAGGGTCAGAATGGAATTCAGAGAGTTGCAGTAGTTTCGTTAGGTGATTTTGGATATGTCTGCAAATTTTCAGGTCATTTGGACGTTGTTTGGTCGGGTTTTTGATTGAATGCGCATTTCGGAAGTTTTGATAAAAACTAGGCTTGAATCCGATGTATTTTAATGGTTTTAGCATTTGTTTGACGTGTTTTGAGGATTTTGGAACAAGTTTGAATAATGTTATAGGATGTGTTGGTGCTTTTGGTTGAGGTCCCGGGGGCCTCGGGGTGATTTCGGATGGTTAAACGGGAGTTGGAAGCATTTGTTGCAGGCTTGATTTTTCTGCCTTCTGGTATTTCCGCATCTGCGGAAAAGGAGCCGCAGATGCGGCGGAGAGGTCGCAGAAGCGGGCAGGTGTGGCCCAGGGATTTTTCCGCATAAGCGGACGTGCAGGCGCTTCAGCGAGTCCGCATAAGCGGTTAATATACCGCAAAAGCGGTTGGAGGTAAACCGCATAAGCGGGTGTTTGGATCGCATAAGCGGTCCCAGGTGTTTTAAGTGAGACCGCATAAGCGGTCAATTTGTCGCATAAGCGGTACCGCAGGTGCGGTTAAAGGACCGCAGAAGCGGAATTCTGGACTGTGTTTAATGAACAGTGTTTGCGAATTTCAGAAGTTAAGAAAACATTTTAGACTTCGGGAAGAGGCGGTTTTGGGCGATTTGGAGAGGATTCGAAGGGGATTCCATCAGGGATGAATTTATAGACTCGAATAGTGTTGTTATGGTGTAAAAACAAGGATTTAAACACTGAAATTCAAGGAATTAAAGGGGTAAAAAATGGAGGTTAGGGCTTGAAACCTAAGAAGGTTTGAATTGTTGATTTGAGGGGTCAAATGGACTCCGATTCTTGTGTATTTTATATGTACGGACTCGTGGCGAGACGAGGATCCCGGTGATGTAAATTTCGTAATTTTTCGAGAAGTGGGCCCGGGGCTCGGGTTTTGCCAACTTCGTGTTTTTGGGTGCTTTTCGAGTTCTTTCGATTGGGTTATGTTCCATTAGCATATTATAATGTATTCCTTGTGGTTTTGATCAGATTCGGCGCGTGAGGAGGTTGATTCAAGAGGGAAAGGCATAGCGAGCTAGATTTTGGGCCGGCTTGAGGTGAGTAATGAGTGTAAATGATGAACTGAGGGTTTGAAACCCCGGCATTTCACATCGTACCGCTATATTGAGGCGAGGCACGCGCTCTATGACGAGTGCGGGGCTGTTGGTTATTGGGGATTGTGACTCGGTCCGTCCCGGTGATGCTTTTTACTGTGTTTTTCTACTAGAACTTGCTGGAAACCATTGTTACTTGGTTTGACTATTGTACTTGGGCTTCGTGCCGGTTATTTGGATCTTTCAGGGATTGATTATACGGATTTGCATACTTTGCACATTGTTTAACCTTTTTCTAAGGTTTTCAGTATTGTTTTGCAAACTCAGCCCTTTTTTTTTTAAACTTGGAAGCTCAAATGGTATTTAAATAATATGTTGGGCTGTGGATTACTGTTTTCAAAGTGCCTAAAGGGCTTATATTGATTTTCTGGAAATTATGGATGGCTCGGGCTGCACGCCGCAGCAATGGTATATGATATTGAGGCCGAGGGCCTGGTTGGTGCCACGAGATGGCTTGTTATTGCGCTTGGGCTGTAGGAGCCCCTCCGGAGTCTGTACACATCCCTAGTGAGCGCCGTCGACGTAATATATATATATGGTTGGCTCGGACTGCACGCCGCAGTGGGTACCTGAGTGTACCGGTATTTGTATATGGTTGGCTCGGACTGCACGCCGCAGTGGGTACTTGAGAGTACCGGTATTGCATTGCATTGCATCATTGCATCATTTCTTACCTGTTATCTGTCATGGTTATTTTTCTGTCCTACTACTTTATTGACTCGCCGGTTTTACTGTTAAAGGTTTGGTACTGCCTGTTATAGATGCCTTGTGTTTTCCGTGAATTTCTTACTTTCAGTTGTTATTTATGCTTATTACTCACTGAGTCGGAGTACTCACTTTACTCCCTGCACCTTGTGTGCAGATTCAGTTGCATCACAGTCTGAGGGAGGACCTATCTAGCTGAGCAGCATTTCTTCGGGAGCATCGAGGTAGCTGCCTGGCGTTCGCAGCCCTGATTCTTCCCTCCTATCCTTATCTTTTATCATTCTGTTTCTTAGACAGTATTGTTATAGGATGACACTCTGTATTAGAGGCTCATGGTCGTGACACCGGATCCTGTTTTGGGCTTATGTTTTCCGTATTCTGTTGGATTTCAGTACATTTTCTCCGTATTTATGGCCTTTTGGGTATAATGGTTTGGCGAATTTGATATCTGTGTTTAAACTCTTGAATCATCAATAGTTGGGGTATTTGTTGAATGGTCGGGCTTGCCTAACAAGGTGTTGGGCGCCATCACGACCGGGTTTGGGTCGTGACAGTTGTTATTAGCGTTGTTGTTGTGGTTGTTATTAGCGTTGTTGGTTAATTGTTGTTGTTGTTGTTAGTTAATTGTTGTTGTTGTTGTTAGTTAATTGTTGTTGATTAATAATGGTTGAATGGCAGCAATGTAATGCTGCCATTATAGGATGGATATTGGTTTTAATTGGCAGGTGGTGTAGCTTAAAAGCAGGCATTTTCTGCCCAGTTTTTACCCAAAAAACAGACCGAAATCGATCGGAAATCTTTTTATGCCCGGAAATTCAAAATTTCCGACCGAATTCGGTCAGAAATTTCAAAATAAATCTCCTGATTTTTGAAATTTCCGATCTAATTCGGTCGAAAATTATGAATTTAAATTTATTTATTTAAATAAATTAATAATTTATTACAATTTACAAATAATTATATATTTAAATAAAATTATTATTTATTTAAAATACCGATCAATATCGGTCGGTATTTGAAAATTAAAAAAAAATTATTATTACCGGCGGATTAATGTTTGACAGTAGTCAACGCATTGAAAATACCGATAGATTTTGGTCTGAAATTTCCGACCGATTTCGGTCGCAACACGTTAGCGACCATCATTTTTCCGACTAATTAAAAGCGGTCTGAAATTGATCAATTTTTTACAATTTTGGTTTTCTTGGACGAATTTAAGCAGTTTTTTAGTAGTAGTAATAGTAGTAGTAGTAATATATATATATATATATATATATATATATATATATATAAAACTCTAGTCTTCTCCAAATAATTTTCTCTTTTGTTTTTGGGAAGCTGAATAGGGAAAGAGAAAAAGTTGTTATTTATCACTACTTTTTAGACAATTAGTCTCTATGCTACAGATCTTTAGTCAATTATATTTATGAAAAAATAATTAATTCAGTTTACCAAATAAAAATGATGTGTTTTTTGATACATAACACAAATATACGCATGGTAAAACCAAGTAATTGCACTGTTGTCCAATAGTGCTATCCCTATTTGTAGTTGTTTGGTCACAAGAAAATTAAATATTATTATGAATCAATTTCCTACATTATTCTCATTTATATCTGTTCTTTCATAATTAAATAGATGATTTAAATTATTTTTTTTTGAACAAACTCTTGTAGAATTGAATTACCAATTCACCATCTAAAATCCCACCAGGACGTAAAGAACAATACCCAAATTGAAACTCAAAAGATGCCACAAATTGTAAATTGTAGTTCCTTCCCCATTCACCAATACAGTAAAAAAGAGATCTGTCGCTTTTCCTACAATAAAACATCAACATAGTTTCCACCATTATGGCATCATTAATTAAGTACCTCCTCCTCAGGAGGTGTGATAGGGGGTTGTGCGAGGATTGCAAGGTGATCCCGAGTGAGAACCTCGCAACTCAACATAGGCTTCTACTGATGGACGTCGGTATTTTGATTAGAGGCTTGTACGGGGTCCGTCGAGGATCAGGTGGGGAGCTTTATCTAAGGATAATGCACGAGAGTTGGAGGGGCGGCTGACAAATATGGGTGCCTAGAAGAGTGGTGGGGACGCTAGCGCTATGTGGACAACGACGGCGGACTGTATAAGGGAGGCAGCAAGAGAGGTGTTGGGAGTTTCGAAAGGCTATTATGGCAGGCACCGAGGCGACTGGTGGGGAATGACGTGGTACAAGGTAAAGTGGAAGCCAAGAAAGCGGCGTACATTAAGTTAGTTAAGAGCATCGACGAGGATCAGAGGAGAGCAAACAGAGAAAGATATAAGGAGGCTAGGAAGGAGGCGGAAGTAGCGGTCACAAAGGCTAAGACTGCTACTTTTGGTCGGCTTTATGAGGAACTTGGGGGCAAATGTGGGGATAAGAAGTTATTTCGATTGTCCAAAGCGAGAGAGAAGAAGGCTCGCGACTTGGATCAAATGAGGTGCATCAAAGACGAGGACGATCGAGTATTGATGGAAGAGGTCCAGATTAGGCAAAGATGGTAGTCGTACTTTCATAAACTTCTGAATGAAGAGGGGGATGGGAACATCGTGTTAGGGCAATTGGGACACTCCAAGAGTCACCGAGACTTTAGGTATTGTAGGCGCATTAAGGTTGAGGAGGTCGTAGATGCGATGGGTAAGATGAGTCGGGGCAAAGCGACCGGACCTGACGAGATTCTAGTAGAGTCTTGGAGATATGCGGGTAGGGCAGGCTTGGAGTGGCTGACTGGATTGTTTAATGGTTATC
>NW_017670299.1:913571-1091159 GCF_001879085.1 Nicotiana attenuata
TCAGTGAAGGTACAGTGGAGAGGTCGGCCCGTGGAGGAGGCTACTTGGGAGACCGAGCGGGAGATGCGGAGCAGATATCCTCACTTGTTTGAGACTCCAGGTATGTTTCTTGACCCGCTCGGGGACGAGCGTTTGTTTTAGTTGGGGAGGATGTGACGACCCGGCCCGTCGTCACGAGAGTTACCGCCCCGTTTCCCCCATATTGTGTTGCCTTATGTTTCAATATCAGCGTTTGAGTTGATCGGGTAGAGTTGGATTGGTTTTAGTTGAAAATGAGGCACTTAGCCTCTTAGAAGGAAGCTTGTTTTGGAAAAGTCAACCGGAAGTTGACTATATGGTTAGAGGGCTCGGATGTGAATTTTGGTGGTTCGGTTAGCTTCGGGGGATGATTAGTGACTTAGGAGTGCGATCGGAATTGAATTTGGAGGTCCGGTGTAGAATTAGGCTTGAATTGGCGAAGTTTGAATTTTGGCGAATTCCGATTGATAGGTAAGATTTTGATCCGAGGGTCGGAATGGAATTCCGAGAGTTGCAGTAGTTTCGTTAGGTGTTTTGGATATGTTTGTAAATTTTCAGGTCATTTGGACGTTGTTTGGTCGGGTTTTTTATTGAATGCGCATTTCGGAAGTTTTGATGAAAACTACGCTTGAATCCGATGTGTTTTAATGGTTTTAGCATTTGTTTGACGTGTTTTGAGGATTGGAACAAGTTTGAATAAGGTTATAGGATGTGTTGGTGCTTTTGGTTGAGGTCCCGGGGGCCTCGGGGTGATTTTGGATGGTTAAACGGGAGTTGGAATAATTTGTTGCAGGACAAATTTTTCTGTCTTCTGGTATTTCCGCATCTGCGGAAAAGGAGCCGCAGAAGCGGTTCCGCAGATGCGGCGGAGAGGTCGCAGAAGCGGGCAGGTGTGGCCCAGGGATTTTTCCGCATAAGCGGACGTGTAGGCGCTTCAGCGAGTCCGCATAAGCGGTTAATATACCGCAGAAGCGGTTGGAGGTAAACCGCATAAGCGGGTGTTTGGATCGCATAAGCGGTCCCAGGTGTTNATTGTAGGCGCATTAAGGTTGAGGAGGTCGTAGATGCGATGGGTAAGATGAGTCGGGGCAAAGCGACCGGACCTGACGAGATTCTAGTAGAGTCTTGGAGATATGCGGGTAGGGCAGGCTTGGAGTGGCTGACTGGATTGTTTAATGTTATCTTCAGGACAAAGAGGATGCCTGATGAGTGGCGGTGGAGTACAATTGTTCCGGTGTACAAGAACAAAGGGGATATCCAGAATTGTAACAACTATAGGGGTATCAAGTTACTAAGTCATACCATGAAAGTTTGGGAGAGGGTGGTGGAAGGGAGGATAAGGAGAGCGGTGTCTATATCGAAAAACCAATTCGGATTCATGCCGGGCCGTTCTACTACGGAAGCTATCCACCTTATCAGGAGGTTGGTGGAACTATACAGGGAAAGGAAGAGGGATTTGCATATGGTGTTTATTGACCTAGAGAAGGCATATCACAAGGTCCCTAGGAACGTCCTTTGGAGGTGTCTGGAGGTGAAAGGTGTGCCAGTGGCTTACATTAGGGCGATAAAGGATATGTATGATGGAGGTATGACTCGGGTTAGGACTGTGAGAGGTGACTCCGAGCCTTTTCCGGTGGTTATGGGATTACACCAAGGATCTGCGCTCAGCCCGTTCTTATTTGCTCTGGCGATGGACGCACTGACACACCATATCCAAGGAGAGGTGCCATGGTGTATATTGTTCGCTGATGATATATTTCTGATTGATGAGACGCGAGGAGGCGTTAATGGGAGACTGGAGGTATGGAGGCAGGCTCTAGAGTCTAAAAGTTTCAAGTTGAGTAGGACTAAGACAGAATATGTGGAATGTAAGTTCAGCGACGTGACGGGGGAAGCGGATGTGGAAGTCAGGCTTGACTCACAGGTCATCCTCAAGAGAGAAAGTTTTAATTACTTAGGGTCAATTATTCAGGGAGATGGGGAGATCGACGGGGATGTTACGCACCGTATTGGGGTGGGGTGGATGAAATGGAGGTTAGCGTCTGGAGTCCTGTGTGACAAGAATGTGCCACCAAAACTCAAAGGTAAGTTTTATAAAGCGGTGGTTAGACCGGCCATGTTGTATGGAGCTGAGTGTTGGCCAGTCAGGCATTCACATATCCAGAAGATGAAAGTAGTAGAAATGAGGATGTTGAGATGGATGTGTGGGCACACTAGGCTGGATAAGATTCGGAATGAAGATATTCGGGAGAGGGTGGGCGTGGCTCCCGTGGACGACAAGATGCGGGAAGCGCGGCTTAGATGGTTCGGACACGTGCGGAGGAGAAGCCTAGATGCACCGGTTAGGAGGTATGAGCGGTTGACTTTGGCAGGTACGAGAAGAGGCAGAGGACGGCCTAAGAAGTATTGGGGCGAGGTGATCAGGCAGGATATGGCACGGCTTCAGATTTTCGAGGACATGGTTCTTGATAGGAACATGTGGAGGTCGAGCATTAGGGTGGTAGGCTAGGGGGTAGTCGAGAGTTCTTCCCTCTTTGTACTGGGTAGTCTGATAGAGTTCCGTTTAGGTTTGTTAACGGTCTTTGTTCTATTCACATTGTTGTTTTGCATAGTTTTGTGTTATTGTCCTTTCACTTATTTGCTGTGGTTATTTTCTTTCGGGTATCTTTTGTTGTTACATGTCTTTTCTCTTATTTCTTTTCTGATATTATTGCCTCTCCTGTTAAGCCGAGAGTCTCCTAGAAACAGCCTCTCTGCCCTTTTCGGGGTAGGGGTAAGGTCTGCGTACACTCTACTCTCCCCAGACCCCACTAGTGGGATTTTACTGGGTATGTTGTTGTTGTTGTTGTATATAGTATCAATAGTCAAATTCTGAAACTACTAAAGATAACCCTGTAAATCGAAATCTATTCATGCTTACTATAACTAGTGTGAGATGAGGAGAGAAATTTTGAAATTACCTGAGATCAATGGTCTTCAAGTAAAGATAGTAAAATTTTCAATAGGATTATCTGCAACCAAAAGATAAATTAAGAACTTTAAATTCGACCAGCAGTTACAAGGAGAAAATTAAAACAAATGCCAAAAGCGTAAAGAGATAATGTAACAGCCCAGCCCGCTAGTGATATTGTTCGCTATGGACCTAGGCCCTCACGGGTTTAAAATGTGTCATTAGAGTCTAAGACTTGTTAGCTTATATACCCAGCATCTCTCTTGTGTTTTGCCTATGTGGGACTAGGGGTGGGCATAAAATCCGAAAAACCGAATTCCGAACCGGACCGAATTAATTCGATATTTCGGTTTCGGTTTTTTTCGGTATTTGGGTCTAATTCGGTATTGCAGTTTTGGTATTTCGGTATTTCGGTACGGTTCTCGTTATTGAAATTCTGAAATTTCGGTATACCGAAATACCGAAATACCGATTTATATATAAGAAAAATTTCTGCACCGAGGATGAGGCGCTTATGGCTTTTAACCGTGAAATGGATGCTAATTCAATCCAAAAGGAAAGAATATCTGCTTTATTGCCATCTGAATCACTAGAGTCTATGTGTACGGAGACCATGCTTCTAGCTGGAAAGAAGATGAATGAATGGATGGCTGAGTTGGATGCCATTGCAAGGGAAGTTGAAGCAGAGTTAGCTCTAAGAGAAATAGGACGCAATTTGGCTGAACTTTTGGATGGAGTTTCTTTTTAAGTCAAGGGGTTTCAAGAGGTCATCTGTTTTAGCGAATTCAACGTGTTCATACTTGCATTCAGTACTTAGTTCTGGACAGTGTAGTGGTATATCTGCTTTTCCCAATCCAATATTATCATCAGTTTTGGTATTTCTGCAAGTCTGAAACTTCATACTTTTATTACTTAATGTTTATGTCACAATTTGAAATAGTGCTTACCTTATGTGCAACAATTTTGCTTCAATAGCTTAATTTCAGTAGTTGATAGACGCGTATGAAAAAGCAGCTTAATATTGAAGCAGAAAATTTCTGATATTCATATTGAATTCTGCTGTGTTTGCATAAATGTTAGTTATGCTTTTTGATATCTCACTATTAATCACATGTAAGCAAGTTAACAGAATCTTGTTCTGCATATGTAAGCAAGTTAACAAGGCTTGAATGTACTACAGCAGTGATATGTTTTCATATATAAATGAGCTTCCTAGTATATATAGGAATTTCAATGCTTCAGTGTTCCAGTATACATTCTGCCAGAAATTTCATATTGAAGCTGAAGCAGTATCGAAATTTAATATTTCTGACTTTCAGTAGTTGACGCGCCTATATTTTAAATTTTACTCATTAATGTATCAAACCGAAACCGTACCGAACCAAAATAAGAAATACCGAACCGTACCGGATTATTTTGGTACGATATTTGGTATACACAATTGATAAACCGAATACCGAATTACCGAACCGAAGTACTCAAATACCGAACCGAATACCGAACGCCCACCCCTATGTGGGACTCTGTCTAAGAAACCGCATGTTATAGGCAATTTGCATCTGCATGTCGAATCCTAACATTAAAAAGTAAAATTTTTAGAAAAAAAGGGAATTTTAACGTGCTCCAAGAAACGTTTGAAATATGCATTATGCAGCATGCTAATGAAACGTTTTATATCTAGATTAAGGAACAGGCGATTATCCATGTGTAATTAGTATACACTTGAAACTTCAAAACTGATATGACATCGCACTCGAAATAGATAACTATTCAAATCGGACTTTAGTTCTTGTTCAACTAAGAGAGGGATTCATGACTTCGGTATCCAATATATTAGATAGTCCCAAATACGATAATTTTATCAACCAACATGGATTTATTTTTTTGTACAAATATATGTTATGAAGGGCAAGAAGGTCGATCAATTTTAGTCCATCAACATTTTGCTTTCTAGCCGTACTTTCATAAGTACTTATATATAGATAAAAATAGACAGTTGTAAATATAAATATATACGTTCTCAATTGGGAATTAGATATATGGAAAAACTTGTACCAATAATAAGTGTTATAGTTTTTCTCTTTAAGCTTTATGAACCGGTAAATCATTTAAAATTTACTCATAAGTTAAAATCAATCTACAACATATGGTGTAGTACATTACGTTAGACACCTTAATTTTTAAAAGAAAACTATGAATCTGCTTTTCTAATTCAATTAGGACCAACTGTATAGGGTCGATGCATGTGTAGTTTAAATCGAAAAAGATTCCATCATTGAGTAATTTAATTATAATTAGATCCTGAAATTATACAAATATTTAAAAGTATAAAAGTTCTATCAATATTTCAGTGATATTTTAGTCGTTCAACATTTAGCATAAATTATTCATGCTTTTATAATAATAATATATAGATAGATAGATAGATGTAGATTAAAGTTAATAATCTGCAAAAGAAATTCAATGTAACAAGAAAAATTCTAATGTACAAAATAACGGTTTTAATATAGGAAAACTTTCAGAAACCACTATGTTTTAGTGGTTATTAGCTAGTTGTTGTTACCATTTACTATATTACTCCCTATAGCTATATTTTTAGGTTTTTTAGAGTGTATTCAATGTATTTAAGCTACTGTATTCATGAATACAGTAGCATTTTTCGGCGTGAAAAGAGGATTATAGCTAGACAGATTATTGTATTCGACTGAATTCGATTGTATTCACGGCGTGAAACAGGGAATTACAGCTAGACAGATTATTGTATTCGACTGTATTCACGGCGCAATTCATGGTCTATTCAGCTGTTTTTAAACGGAAAGTGAATCAATTAACATAATAGACTCCTAATATAACTCAACAAACTCAATTATAACACACAAAATTTGTATTTCCAGTTATAAAAAAGATTCTCAACCAAAAAATACCCTAAAAACATAGCAATCTTCAGAGAAATTATATAATTACATTGAATATAGTTAAATACATAAAAATACTTTGAATACATGAAGTATAGCAGGTCATCTATAGTGCAAAAACATATGAATACATACTGCAGATAAATTTGAATACATATATACATCTGAATACATAAATTACATTAATTAAAAAAATTATATGAATACATTCATGGAATATAACGAGACAGTGAATACAATAAAATACATGGAATACAGCGAGATACACTGAAATACAATTTTAAAAAAATAATGAATACAATGAAATACATGGAAATACAGCGAGATACTTTGAAATACACTTAAAAAAAGGTAACAGAATCTTCAATTTGCTCAGCCCCAAACTCCGTCGTGTTTGTTCAAGAACAACCCTAATGTCGTCTCATCGAGGGGGCCGCGATTCTGACTCGAAACATCATTGTTCCCGTTACTGTGATACTATTCCGGCAATAGAAAGCAAAGTTATGCGAGAACAAACCTAACAGTAACTACTTGTAAATTCAATGGCAGCTTCTGTTTAGTGCCACTATTTTTCTTCCCGATTAACAACTTTTACCAAACCCATCAAGCATAAGCCTCCCCTCAATTACACACATTTTGCAGCTTCTCGTAATAAAATTTGATGTCGCCATTTTGATGAGAACGAGAATCGGAGCCGAAGAGGGTTGACGACGGAAAAGGAGTTGGATACACTTTAATATAGTACTTCTTCTTCGACGAGTTTATCTTCTATGGAGAAAGATTGGCGTTGAGAGAGAGAGGATGGAGAAAAATCTGAAAGAATGAGAGAGAAAAATAATACAAAGAGTATTTTATGGTTTAAGGGTAGGAGGTAACCATAAATAGATATTTGGCTATAAAAATCAAAAAGTAACTATGGAATATAATTTTTTAAAAGAATATTTATTTAAAATAAATAAGGTATCAACCTTTGCTATAGGAGGTAAAAATTCCTTTAATATATCGTCCTTTAAAGGAGAAATTTAGGTTAAGAATAGTCCATCAATAACAAAGGAGATTAGAAGAAGATGAAAAATGCTTCTAATAGATTGGAAATATACACTTAAAACGATGCAAAGTGAAACTGCAACTATAAGGTTGCAACTCTAACCTTAATTCAAACGAACTGACTGAGAATAAAAATGCGATTGGTCAGGATGAAATCAATTAATGGTGGATGTATTTGATTTGAAGTTTCACAATATCGTACTGCAAGCCATTTTAGTAGTACTATATCTAAAAAATCTATGACATAAAACTTACACATATCAAGCCAATTTATCACTATTTAATGCACTATAACTCATTATATTCAGCAGAAAACTGTGATTAAGAGAAAAAATCCAATTTGTTTGTGGTACTTTTCGAAGTTGCTCAAGTTCACCCTTTATTATAGTTTGTATCCACTGCCATTAGCACATCGTTCGCATTTACCCTTGTTCAGTTAATAACAAGGGTAAATGAGTTAACTCTACTTCAAGAAAAGAAGTCTAAATTCACCTCTACTTTTGACTACTCCATAATTTAAACTTAGATGAAAGTTGAAGTAAAGGAGTGTAAATGTAGGAAGGTATTTATTAGGAACAAACTTTACTTGAAAGAGTGTCGTATAAACATGAGTAATATTATAACAGCATATTCACTTGTCTCATCCAGTAAAAAGATATATTATCTTCCTAGTTTTCAGATGAAACGTCAACGGGACTAAAAACATTCAATAAAAATAATGAAACAGATTAACGAAAGAGAATATATATCAGTCCAGAATTTTTGGTACAATGATTTGCAGAACCACCCCAAAAAAGAAGCCCCTTATCAAAGCTCTCTTCAAATCTAAAGGATATACATATTATGGTTCCAAAAAGTTAACTGAAAAAGCACAATGGCCCCTCCTCAAACAGATTAAAAAATAAGGAGTTTGAGGGAGTTGGACCCCAACCCATAAAAATGGATGCCCACTCTTTATATGTTTCTTTATATACAGATGAAAAAATTGAACATAAGAAAAATCAACCACAAATCCAGACTTCTGCAACTTCCCAGCTTTGAGCAACTTCAAATATGTAGAGTTAAATCCTTGACATCAGAATATAAATAGGAATTTCGCTTCATGCTTTGATCAAAGGGACTTGAGATGCTCGTGCGGCAGCGCCATGCTGTCAGAGGACGGATTACACCTCGCCGTACTCGTTAAAATGGTGATAACGTTAACTGACTGCATGCACACTGGGTAAGCTGGATGAGAAATCTGAAACCACAACGATGAGCAAAGCTACATCCCAAATGTGAAACCAGGCACGCACTCCTAAAGTGATTGTGCCATTGAGCAAGCTACGTTGCCAATCTGAAACAAAGCAACCAGCATATCTTTGACAATGACCTTACATTATGCTGCAGAAAACAAAATTTCTGCATAGTAAGGCGCAACCACTTCAAACCAACTTCACATCCTAGAACCCAGACTACATGTACTGAGCGAGCCATTGTTTGCACATATCAAGAACTGGAAGTGCATTAGCATGTAATGCCTGCGTTGAGAGCCAAAGACAGAAAGAGAAATCAGCAAAGAAGTGGTAAACTTAGTCAGGACCCCTATCCTACAAAATATAATTGATAAAAAAGAAAGAAAAGAAACATCTTAACGCCTAAAAGTACCATATTCAAATTCCAGTAAACCTCGTAAAAAATAGAGGTACGCATTTCATAAAGGTAGAATCAAATGGTATCTACTCTATTCTTCCAGTTTCTCATAGGCATAACTAAGGAGACAAATGTCAAACACACCAAAACTATATACTTCCTGATCTATACCTATGAAAAAACAGATTCAAAAGTTCAAAAATCTGCTATTCCATGGAACCCCACATGCTGGATACTGGCTGCAGAAACATCTTGTAGAGGTAGAGACTAACTTTATAAGTACATCGGAAAAAAAAAACTTGTAGGACCGGAGTGCATACAGAACAAATTTTCCATTAAAGATTAACCACCTTCAAATTATTTAACATAGCTGAAGGTATAAACACGCTGAGGATATCAAATAGCCAAAATAACCAGCTGAGGTACATGGTTGTTTTCAGCTCTCAAGTTGACATTTCTAATTTGGTTATTAAGGTTCTAAATATTAATCACCTAAAACATTTACAAATTTATCTTCGGCATCGGTTAAGAAGTCATTGCATTAGTTTGGAATACATTAAACCAATATGTCGAGTTTTCCAGCAAATGGGCCCTCAGTATATGAACAGAAAGCAGTTAAAACATTATCATGCATGTGCATTCCTTGAAATATAGATACGTCGATTGGAATAGATATTTAACCTCTGAAGTTCATGATCGTAACGAACCTGATGTGCAACATACTGAACATCAGCCACACTTCCACTTCTGGATGCAATTTGGAATGCACTTTTGAGACGCCCGCAGACAACACAAGCAAGTACTTTCCTGGGAAAGCCAAGCTAAAAAATGAGGAGGCACTCAAAGTTTACCAGCTAGTTTTTAAATTAAGAGCATAGAAATTAAAAGTATATTATTGAATTGTGCAGACCGTCTCATCTAAAAAGCTTAACCTATTAGTTGCTTGATCTGTTAGAGAACATACACTTCACTTTATTTATTTTACGTATGCACATGAAAATATTTTGTTGTTGACCTGACATTATTCATCTGCACATTGAAGATCATCATGTGCAATGCTAAGTAAATTTTTCCGAACTTTTGCAGCATACAAGATGCAACTTTACTCCACCCGTGATCTCATCTTCAATGGTCTGGGGCAGTGTTGTAAAAGGCGCGCTTAAGCCCTAAAACGAGGCTCAAAACATGCTAAGCGCTTCGTCTCGCTTTGTGGGCGCTTCAATGTCGCATCAAAACCCTAAGGCATACTTTTCCTTGTCAATGAGTGTAATCATAAAAAGGTGACACTAAACAATTGATATTTCACTTCACCGTAATTTTCTTCCGATTTATTTCTCTATATATTTGTTATTCATGCTTATAATTATTGGTCTTGGACTACATAAACATATTTTTGCTTTTTCTCCTGTTGCGCCTTTTTTCATTAAAGCTCACGCTTTAATTGTGCTTTGCGCTTAAAGCCCAACGGACCTTAGAGCTTTTTTGCGCTTTAAGCCTTTGATAACACTGGTCTGTGGATAATCTCCAGACTGTAATTCCTTAAGATTTAGAGTAGATGCAATAGTAGAAAATATACTGCCCGGTTTTTAAAAGAGTCTAACATGCATCCTGATGGAAGTACAACTTTCTTAAATAAACTGACCTGTGGCTACTAGTCAACATGTCAATCAGGCGGTCAGGTCGCTCTTTGTGTTTGTTTGCATACACATTGATGGCTGCTCCCAAAACCTAAAAAATAATAGAATCCGTTAAATATGCCATCAGATCATTAGAAACTAGTGTAAATAGAAACCAAGCAGTACAAAACTAAGTTTAGATAGAAATACTACTATCCTTATAAATCAGATTCTATTGTTGGAAAAATAATAGAATCCATTAACGTTACAAAAGATTAATTATCAATATCTGAATGAATGACAGAACGATCAGAGGAGGTTATCAACTCCGAGCTTTAGTGCTTGGCTTAGTGACCGCTAAACAATCATGAAGCATAAGATCATTGAAATAGGTTACCATTGTGGGTGCTAGTTAAATCTATATTAAAATATAACAGTTGAACCGAGAGAAGTGGAGTAGACTTGATACATGTCACCTTAACAACAAAATAAATAGTACACTAGTGTAGTATCTTTGCCCCCGACCCCACACACACTTTATTATACTTGACCCTCCCAAATACGAGCATTCCTTAAGAAATGAGTTACAAAGAAGAAAAGGGGAAAGACAGGTCAATCATCTGTTGCGTAATAGACAAAGCAACACACATTGAAGACTACTGCATTCATAAAATACCTGATCCCAATCATCATCACCAATGGTGCCTTTAATGTTCCTAAAGAACTCCGTGAGTTGGCTTCCCCTCTTTCTCTCAGCAAGTGATGCAGCAACACCAGCATATATGTCAACAGCTGAAACAGTTGAGCATAAACCAATAGTAAGTTCAACTACGGGAGCATACCCTGGAAAAGTTTTGAAGAAAGTTGAAAGTACATGAACTACCTGGAAGGTTGAACCCATGGATCACCTGGAAAGCCAAGTCGAAATTCCTCTCAGCAAGAGTCTCTGCAATTTCACACCTCCTCCTGAAGTTCAACAAATATAATTATCTAGTCACGAGGGATAATGTTGGCACTGTTAAATATATACGTTAGTATATATCTAAGTCAATAATATAAAAATTCTTCCCAGTTCTGTTATTATTTAAAATTTGGTATTTATGTAATTTTTCTAAAGTAATAACTTCCTTTATTTCATGTAGTCTAAAGTTTCATCACCTCATGTAGTCTAAACTCCTCTATAAGCCTCATGTAGACTAAACTCCTATATAAGAGCCCTGTTGTACATTTTCGACACTCCATACAAAAAAGAATTCTCATTTTACATGGAATTAGAGCCTCAACCATCTTTATAGGAAACCTAAATAGTCCTGCGCGGTTAAAGTTTTTCCCTTGTCATAATTTAGTGTTCTTGTATCTTTCTAGTAACCGTTCCTGTGGCACCACTTATTTCAGCTATTTTCAAGCAAAATATTTTCTAGCACTACTTTTTCTCTTCTACCAGAGTCCGTGGATTGAACCCCTACGCTGAACATTGAAATTTTGGTTAATGTCCCAGAAAAACTTCTTCTCTTCTTTTTCGTCATTTTTTTTGAGCTTGGTAACATTTCATTAAAAACAAACGCACACACCTGAAAGTTTCAGGATCATTTGGATTACCAAAAAGTGAATGTTTCCACTGTGGTCCTTCTGCATCATTAAAGCATTTGACAACATCTATCTGCAAATCAGGAAGCATAAACAATCATGAACTCAAGATAGACGTGAAACAACTTAAGCATCAAACCCTTATGAGTGCTAATGATCATGTCCAATCCACCTACTGAATGTCGTTAGAAGCATTATCATTAGATCTGATGTCAGAAGTCATTTACAAATCCTGTTTCCTCCATCCTCTCTAATCTGTAAATGGCTCATTGAGTTATATGCTATTGATAGAGGTAAGAAATGAAATGCAGGATTCAAACATCTTGCTTTTCTGAGAAGAACCTCCCGTTATTCTGGATTCTTACAGAAGTTACGTGGGAAATTAAAAGGGCTATCTTTCAGAGCATCAACTCTCGGATAACAGAGAATAAGGTTCTGAAAACAGAACATCAAAAATGAAAGAAGCTACAAGAAAGCAACAATGGTATGCACCTAACTGCATTTGGCTGACAGGTGGAGATATTTCCAATCTCAGTTTATTAGCATCCCATGCTTACCTGAATAGCAACTCTAGCAGAAAATTTGACAAGTCCTTCTTCAGTTAGTTTCTCAGAGGCACTTTTTCCTCGGATGCCCTTGGTAATAAGCTTAGTAGACTCTCCTGCTTTATGTCGCGCTGACAAGCCTTCCTCAAAATGCATCTACATCACAAATGAAGAATAAGCAGACCACACAGGAGTTAGAGCACAAGTTAGCAACTAAAACCCCACAGAAGGTGAAAGGAATCCTTGCATAGGGAAAGAGGGGATGATCAAAAGATGCAGATAAAGAATATGGAAACAGCATATCTGCTGGCAATGCAATAAAGAAATAGCAAAAGAGAAAACAATTTGTGATAATTCACAAGAAGAAGAAATATGTTTACAAAGCAATCTATGTTGCTCGGACTCTCCGAAAATTTTGCCGGGTGCGGGTCGGATCCTCCAAAAGTAGTGTATTTTTGGAGGATCCGACACGGGTGCGGCATCATTTTGGAGAGTCCGCGCAACATAGAAAGCAATTGAGGTGCCAGTGAACTGTCAGGTTATAAATATCCCGTGTCATTTATGTCGAGCATCAATCATCTCAAACTACTTACCCATGCATATATACAATTTTTTGTTCGACTGATGTATAAATACCATAATCTATACTTATTTATATCCATGTAATTTCTGCTTTTATATACTATAGATACAGATATACTACAGATACAAGATATAGGCGGATAAGATTTTTCTAAAGAAGTCTTAGTAAGACCAAATTGCTGAACTTATCTCACATAAAAACTAATACATTCTAATTAATGTAATATACATAATAATATAATAAATAACTATATATACACACACAACAGACACATATATATTTTATTTGACCAAGCAATCAACTTTTTGCTAAAAGAATTTTCATAAATTCATTCCTAATAAGAATTCATTATTAACCAATTTTTTATATACGCAATTAGATATTATTAGGATCCTGATAAGGTCTTTCTGTGGAAATATAAGTGTCAAAACATAAGGAATTAAATTAAGCCGGATTTCTCGCGACTATCCTAGAATTTCAAACTAATTTCACCACCAAATCATATTTTGACATTCCGCTATATCAACTATACTTTAACTGTTACATGATCATAGTCTATGATAGCATCACTGCATCCATCGCTATCACATAACCATATGTGAAATGTTCACCTCATACAACTCTTCAGAGGGCACAAATAAATCTATGGACGCTTTCTTATTCTTTTTCTTGATATGTTTGTCATATAGAGTCAAAATCCATTCTAAGGTCCCAAATTAGACCAATGAAACTGTCTGCTATTATTAGAACTAATAAATAAGTGCTTCAATTGATTCCATCAATTAAGATTATCATTTTACACATATAAATTTCAATCTCGAAGTTGCAAATATAGTAAAAAAATTAGGAATTCTATTTCAAGAATGGTCCAATTCAAGGAGTAACCAGCCATTATTCAGGTCTGCATTTTAGAAGCACGCTGCTTATAAAATTGCACCTTGCCAGTATTTTTTGGCTTCCCTAAGCATCTAAACTTGGTTTGACAACTAGGACAGAGAAAAGAGAGCACAGCTCCTGAGCTTAGCGTTTGTAAAACCAATAATTCATTGATGACCATAAACACCATCTATAAAGCAGATGTGCAGCAGAACAAATTCTTAAAATGGACTGACCTTGGCATTCTCCAAGTGTCTTATAGCTTCTTCCTGAGAAGAAGAATTCATAAACAATTGTATGCAACAAAGCCCAGCTGCCACATGATCCTTCTTTGTCACCTGATCATCGTGCAATTTTAAAATACACAGGACGGAGACATGGCATTAGTATATACAGAAAATGGAAGCAAATCGACTTGGGCAACCTATCAGAGAATATGATCAAATTCTGGAGTGAAGCTTGTGGAAAAACAGAAATATTGAGCTTCTTGAGGTTTACCAAAGCACCTAAACTAAGAAACCAGCACTACCGGAACCTATACATGAAATCTAAAGAAATTAGAAAAGTGTTTTTGCATAAAAGCTGAAGCATTTCTTAAAAACTGGGTTACAGCCTAATAAGTCAGATCAGAGAGGCAGTCCACTCTTAGTCAATCTTTCGTCAAGTGTATCTGATGAAATGGATGTATTTCACTAGCCTATTAATTTTCACTAGCCTATTAATTTTATCTCCATCAATTAAAGGTCTATAATTCCAGAGGCACATGTAAAGAAATTTAACATCAGCCTCGACAACAGGGTCACCATTTACTTCATATTTCCAAATGAAAGAGTTCAAAGCAAAAGATAGTGAATAATACCTGAAACTTGTATAAATAATTGAAATGCTTGTGAGTTTCGCAATAATTACAGATGCGAGAAAGTGCTGCAGTTGTATGTTTGTTCACTGATGGATCCTGTGATGTTATATTAGAAGTTCTTTCTGACAGTACTTCCTCCAAAACAGGCATGGCTCCATAAGCAGTGCACAAATCACACAATAGATCAAGGGTCCCATAATCTGTTGCCAAAGGATCTTGCCGTTGAGGGGAAGAAGATGAAGTAACAACGCCTGAAGATGGTTGAGGAGGTGGAGGAACAGAATTGGGAGGGAAAAATAACAAGCAAGCATCCTTGTAATGCCCATGTCGAAACATGAAATCAAGCAGATGTTGACGAGCATACTGCATTTCAAAGTGTAATACATCAGTGGTTATACAGATATCAAGCATGCCTCACTGCTATACATGGAAAAAATGAAGATTCGCATCAATAAGCAGAAGAACAATATGGAAGGATGAAGAAAAAAATTGAGCAAGGTGGTGACAGAGGGAAGAGCCATGCATAGCAAGCATCTAAAGATTTAGGTTGTGCTCTCGTCCAAGAGGAAGGAAACAACTCATTCAATCTCCAAAGACAATACTCCTCCCATCCGATTTACAAAATATGCTTCCTATTCTAGCAAGAGCCCAAATGTTGACCCTTTTCTACCATGCTATACATCTTTTCACAAGTTAGAAGAACATGAAACAATTGTTTCTACAACTAACGAAAAATTCTATGAAAGAACGTTATCATTACATAATCTCTTTCAAGATGTCAACTATGATGGTATATTTGTATATATACACTGACTCAAAACAATACATGTTTATAAGTAGGGGCACGCAAATAATGGAGACAGCAGAAATAGACATCTGGCAGGTTGAGGAAGCTGAAACCTCTAAAAATACACAAAACGGGGGAGGAGATAGACGGGAACTGGACACATCATTATGGGTCTATCAGAATGTGATCAAATTAAGCAAGCAATTTGGGATTGTTTTCCAGGGGTGCGAAAAGGAGGCAATGGCATGTTCATGAAAATCGACAACAGTAGGCAAGTAAAGAGACACAAGGCAGAATTTTCAATTACTGCTACTCCTAAAGAGAAAGGCATGCAAGAACTGAAAGGGCTGGTTATTGACATGAAATTCAAAAGTAATAGAGGGAGATAAGAGATCAATGTGGATTAATGAATATTAAATTCTATCATGGAATGTGAGGGGGCTGAACCGCATGGATAGGAGAAGGGTGATAAACAACTTGATCCTTAAATGGAAGGCTGATATATTTTGTTTTCAAGAGACAAAATTAGTAGGGGATATTATAAATAAAGTCAAACGATTATGGGGGAATAGGGGAGTCAAATTTGCACAATTGGAGACCGGTGGAACTAGAGGGGGTATCCTAATTATGTGGGATAGCAAAGTTTGGGAGGGGGGGATTGTGGCTACTGGAGCATTTACCCTAACCTGCAAATTTGTTTCTCAACTGCAAGACCTTAATTGGAACTTAACAGGGGTTTATGCCCCCAGCTGTGACAAAGAAAGGCAAGAGTTGTGCTGGGAGATTGGGGCTACTAGGGGACTATTCAATGGACCGTGGGTTTTAGCTGGTGATTTTCACATAGTTAGATTCCCCTTTGATCTCTTTTCGTCTTCTTGAGCCGAGGGTCTATCGGAAACAGCCTCTCTACACCTTCGGGATAGAGGTAAGGTCTGCGTACACACTACCCTCCCCAGACCTCACTTGTGGATTCCCCTCTAAGAAGAGGAATTGTGTTAGAAGTGTGAGAAAGCACGGGAAAAATATTATTTATCTTCCATTAAGTGTTTTACAATAGCCATATTTATAACTATACACAATATATATTCTACTCATATTCCATGAGGGACTAGGGTTATTTACATAACTATCTAACACTCCCCCTCAAGCCGGTTCATACAAATCATATGTACCAAGCTAGTTACATATGTAACTAATACGAGGACCAGTGAGGGACTTGGTGAAAATATCCGCAAGCTGACCATTCAACTGCACAAACTTTGTAGCAATATCTCCTGAGAGTATCTTTTCTCTGACGACGTGACGGTCAATCTCAATGTGTTTAGTTCTCTCATGTAACACAGAATTTGATGCGATATAAGGTGAACCTTAATTATCACACACAAGTTCCATCGTGCTGATCTCACAAAATTTCAACTTGTTGAGCAAATGTTTGATCCAAACTAGCTCATATGTTGCCACAACCATTGCTCGATCTTCTGCTTCCACACTAGACCGAGCAACCACATTTTGTTTCTTGTTCTTCCAAGATACCAAATTACCTCTACTAAAACACAATATCCAGACGTAGAACGTCTATCAAAAGGTGATCCTGCCCGGTCAGCATCTCAGTATCCAACAATTTGCTCATGGCCTCGATCTTCAAACAGTAATCCTTTGCCTGGAACCGATTTTATATACCGAAGAATTCGGACAACTGCATCCCAATTACTATCACATGGAGAATTCATAAACTGACTCACCACACTCACAGGAAAGGAAATGTCTGGTCTAGTCACTGTGAAGTAATTTAATTTACCAACCAGCCGCCTATATCTCGCAGGATCTCTAAGCGGCTCCCCCTGTCCTTGTAGAAGTTTAGTATTCGGATCCATAGGAGTGTCAACAGGTCTACAGCCTATCATTCCTATCTTCTCAACAATGTCTAAGGCATACTTCCGTTGTGAGATCACAATACCTGAGCTAGACTGAGCGACCTCAATACCCAAAAAATACTTTAATCTACGCAGATCCTTAGTCTGAAAGTGCTGAAAGAGATGTTGCTTCAACTTAGTAATATCATCCTGGTCAATGCCGGTACTAACAATATCAACAAAAATCATAGATAAATACAGTAATTTGAAACAGAATGTCGATAAAACACAGAGTGATCAGTTTCACTACGAGTCATGCCAAACTCCTGAATAATTGAATTGAACTTACCAAACCATGTTCGAGGAGACTGCTTTAGACCATAGAGGGACTGCGCAACCGACATACAAGGCCACTAGACTCCCCCTGAGCAACAAAACCAGGTGGTTGCTCCATATAAACCTCATCCGCAAGGCACCGTGAAGAAAAGCATTCTTAATGTCCAACTGATTGAGAAAAAGGCGGACGGATGCTATTTTAGCCACGAGAGAGAAAGTATCACAGCAATTGAGCCCAAACATCTGAATATACCCTTTGGCAACAAGACGAGCCTTAAGTCGATCAACCTAGCCATCTGGATCAACTTTGATTGCATAAACCCAACTACAACCAACAGTAGATTTACCCGAAGGAACAGGAACAAGCTCCCAAGTACCACTCAAATGTAAAGCAGACATCTCGTCAATCATAACTTGTCGCCATCCTGGATGAGACAATACTTCACCTATAGACTCAGGGATGGAAACAAAGGACAAAGATGTTACAAATACATAATCGGAGATAGTGACGGAATCTCCAAAATATGGAACTAGTAGCACCTTAGAAATATCTAAGTGATCACCTAGACCTATGAAGTATGATTGGGTTTCAAAAAAGGTAACATCAACATACATAAGGTACCGCTCGAGATCAGGTGAATAGTATCGATATCCCTTTTGCGTTCTCGAGTAACCCAGAAATACGCACTTAAGAGCACGAGGAGCTAACTCATCTTTTCTTGGAGTAAGGTTATAAACAAAACAAGTGCTCCCAAAGACATGGGGTGGAAAAGTGGAAAAGAGAACAAAGGTGAGTTGGGAAACAAAACAGAGAATGGAACTTGATTTTGGATAGCTGAGGATGGCATACAATTAATAAGATAACAAGATGTAAGAACTGCATTCCCCAAAAATGCAACGAAACATGAGATTATATGAGTAGGGTACGCGCAATTTCAATGAGATGTTTATTCTTTCTTTCAGCTACCCCATTTTGCTGAAATGTGTACGGACAAGATGTTTGATGAATAATCCCATAAGAGTTCATAAACTGCTGAAATAGGTAAGACAAATACACTAGGGCATTACACTACGAAATGTGCGGATAGAAACCCCAAATTGATTTTGAATTTCAGTGTGAAAGGTCTGGAAAATAGAAAACAACTCAAATCGATTTTTATCAAAAATATCCAAGTGCACTTGGAATAATCATCAATAAAACTCACAAAGTAGCGAAATCTCAAGGTAGAACTGACCCGACTAGGACCTCAAACATCTGAATGGACTAAAGTGAAAGGTGACTCTACTCGATTATCAGGATGCCGAGGGAAATGGGAACGAGTATGCTTATCGAGCTGACAAGACTCACACTCTAGAGTGGACAAGTGAGATAAACTAGGTAGCATTTTTTGAAGTTTTGACAAACTGGGATGTCCCAACCGTTTATATGATAAATCCGGTGAATTAGTAATAGAATAAGTTGTTGAAGGAAGACAAGATGTGAGTCCATGTGATATAGCAAGGATAAGGTAATAAAGTCCATTTGATTCACACCCGTTACCAATGATCCGCCCCATCCTGCGTTCCTGTATAAGAAAAGATCATCAAGAAATAAAACAGAGCATTCAAGTAATTTGGCTAAGCGACTAACGGCTATGAGATTAAAAGGACTACCGGAAACATAAAGAACTGAATCGAAAAGGAATGAAGGAAGTGGACTTGCTTGACCTATTCCAGTTGCCATGGTTTGAGACCCGTTGGCCATTGTGACTGTTGGAAGAGATTGAGTGACCCAAGAATCGGAGGATGAAGATTGGAGACACAAGTCACGCTATTACCTGTTTGAACAACGGAAGCTATCTCTGAAGATGTCTGTTTACATACTTTGTACTGAAGGAACTCAGTATAATCCGGTAGAGAAACCATCCAACTATTCATAGTATTGGATCTCATTTTGCTACAACCAATCTCTCAAACTCTTGACTAAAGGTTGTATGGTTAACCTTGGAATGCCAAATCAGAACAAGTTAAGTTGGAGATTTCTTTTTCTTTGGGAAAACACTGTTCACACCAGAAAAAACATTGTTCACGCGGGAAAACACTGATTACTTGCCGGAAAATTAAAAAGTTGTTAGAATTTGGTGTAACATGGATGGGTAGGCTCGGAAACACCTCGCGACCAAACTGTCCTCAAGAAGTATTGCAGGAAAGTAGCTGGAAAGACCTGCACGCGCCGGCAGAACTGTAGCTTTTAACGGCGCGTGTGACATCCATTGTTGGAGATTCTTGCTAGGGTTTGCTCGCCAGAGGATTCTTAACCTTGTGGTGGTGTTGGTTTTCGCACAACACCAATAGAAAAAGAACTGACACCGGACAGCCACCAGAATTCGCACAATGACTGTTTTTTTCTTCCCGAAGTTGCTGGTATTTTTGCACATCGATGAATCTCTCACGTATGCTCTGATACCATGTGAGAATGCACGAGAAAAATATTATTTATCTTCTATTAAGTGTTTTACAATAGCCTTATTTATATCTATACACAATACATATTTTACTCCAATTCGATATGGGACTAGGGTTATTTACATAACTATCTAACAAGAAGCACCAGACCAATGTCAGAATTCTCGGAGTATATTGATGATATGGAGTTGATTGTACCACAATGGGAAGGGGGCAACTACACATGGTTTGGGGGAATATAGGATTGACAGGTTCCTGGTGACAAAGATTGGAATGATATGTTCAGAAATATAGAAATCCTACCAGAGTTGTTTCGGACCACTCTCCACTAGTTTTAAATTGTGGTAACTGGGAGACAACCAAATCTTATTTCAAGTTTGAAAATTGGTGGCGGGAGACTGAAGGTTTCAGTGATAGAGTAAGGATTTGGTGGACCTCTTTTGATATTACAGGCAGACCAGACTATATTTTAGCAGGAAAGCTGAAAGCGCTCAAAAGCAAATTGAGAGAGTGGAGCCCGAATACTTATGGCAATCTAGAGAGGGAGAAAAATGCTATCTTAAATCTCAGTATCTTTCTCTGGGAGGCAAATAAACTCTTTTGGCTGTACTCCCTACCGATATGATGTCCTTTTTTCCCCTACCTGTTACTGTGGAAAAGAGGTTAGACGCATTGAGAAGGAATTTTCTATGGCAAGGCAATAAAGAGAATAGAGACATTCATTTGTGTGAGAAAGCACGGGAGAAAATAATATTATTAATTGCTTAATTAAAGTGTCGTACAACCCTATTTATATAGGGTGAGTACATAATAATATTTATCTACTTCCCGATGTGAGACACTTATACACGACTAACTACTTAACACTCCCCCTCAAGCCAGTGCATATAAATCATATATACCGAGCTTGTTACAGATGTAACTAATACGAGAACCAGTAAGAGACTTAGTGAAAATATCTGCTACCTGATCATTCGACTTCACAGACTTTGTAACAATATCTCCTGAGAGTATCTTTTCTCTGACAAAGTGACAGTCCATCTCAATGTGTTTAGTCCTCTCTTGGAACACCGGATTTGACGCAATATGAAGAGCAGCTTGATTATCACACACCAGTTCCATCTTACTGATTTCTCTGAACTTCAACTCCTTAAGCAGCTGCTTGACCCAAACTAGCTCACACGTTGACACCATGGCCCGATATTCGGCTTCGGTGCTAGACCGAGCAACTACATTCTGTTTCTTGCTCTTCCAAGAGACCAAATTACCTCCTACTAGAACACAATATCCAGACGTAGAACGCCTATCAGAAGGTGATCCTGCCCAATCAGCATCTGTGTACCCAACAACCATAGCCTGTCTCCATCCTAGATGAGATAGTGCCTCACCTGTAGACTTAGGAATAGAAACAGTGGACAAAGATGATATAAAAGCATAATGAGGTGATGACAGACGATGATAACTTAAACCGACATAATGGGGATTAGGATTAAGTGTGGATCGTACACCTTTGCGGAGTGCAATTGGTTGACTAAGAGGAGACAAGTCCACAGTAGGTGCAGAATCTGATGCAGGACGTGAATCACCTGGGCTTGATGCTGGACGTGGACGACGATGATAAGTAAAAAGTGGTGGAACTGCAGAAGGTTGAACTAGACTAGGTGGTGGAACTGGAGCTATAGGTGGTGGAGCTGCAATTGGAGCTGTAGGTGGTGGAGCTGTAACTGGAGCTATAAGTGGTGGAGCTGGAGTTGTAGAGGAAGATGAATGGGAGATAGTGACTGAATCTCCAAAAGATGAAACTGGTAGCACCTCAGAAATATCTAAGTGATTACCTGGACCTGTGAAGTATGATTGGGTTTCAAAGAAGGTAACATCAACGGACATAAGGTACCGCTGGAGGTCAGGAGAATAGCATCGATACCCCTTTTGCTTTCTCGAGTAACCCAGAAATACGCACTTAAGAGCACGAGGAGCTAACTTATCTTTTCCTGGAGTAAGGTTATGAACAAAACACGTGCTTCCAAAGACACGGGGTGAAAAAGAGAACAAAGGTAATTGGGAAAACAGGACAGAGAATGGAACTTGATTCTGGATAGCTGAAGATGGCATACGATTAATAAGATAGCAAGATGTAAGAATTGCATCCCCCAAAAATGCAACGGAACATGAGATTGTATGAGTAGGGTACGAGCAGTTTCAATAAGATGTCTATTCTTTCTTTCAGCTACCCCATTTTGTTGAGATATGTACGGACAAGATGTTTGATGAATAATTCCATGAGAGTTCATAAACTGCTGAAACGGGGAAGACAAATACTCTAGGGCATTATCACTACGAAATGTGCGGATAGAAACCCCAAATTGATTTTGAATTTCAGCGTGGAAGGTCTGGAAAATAGAAAACAACTCAGACCGATTTTTCATCAAAAATATCCAAGTGCACCTTGAATAATCATCAATGAAACTGACAAAGTAGCGGAATCCCAAGGTAGAGCTGACCCAACTAGGATCCCAAACATCTGAATGGACTAAAGTGAAAGGTGACTCTGCTCGATTATCAAGACGCCGAGGAAAATGGGAGCGAGTATGCCTACCGAGCTAACATGACTCAAACTCTAGAGTGGACAAGTGAGATAAACCGGGTACCATTTTCTGAAGTTTTGACAAACTGGGATGTCCCAACCGTTTATGTAATAGATCTGGTGAATCGGTAACAAGACAAGTTATTGAAGGAAGACAAGATGTGAGTCTCATGTGATTTTGCAAGGATAAGGTAATAAAGTCCAACTGATTCACGCCCGGTACAAATGATCCACCCCGTACGGCGTTCCTGTATAAAAACAAGGTCATAAAGAAATAAAACAATGCATTTAAGTGATTTGGCTAAGCGACTAACGGCTATGAGATTAAAAGGACTATTGGGAACATAAAGAACTGAATCTAAAGGTAAGGAAGGAAGTGGGCTTGCTTGAACTATTGCAGTTGCCATGGTTTGAGTCCCATTGGCCATTGTGACTCTTGGAAGAGATTGAGAATACGACATACTAGTGAAAGGAGCTTTGTTACCAGAAATATGATCAAATGCACCTGAATCAATGACCCAAGACTCAGAAGTTGAAGATTGGGAGACACAAGTCACACTACTATCTGTTTGAACAATAGAAGCTATCTCTGAAGAAAGTCTGTTTACATGCTTTGTACTGAAGGAACTCAATATAATCCAGTAAAGAAACCATATGGATTGGATTCAATACATTGGATCCAACGGACTGTGAGTTAAAGGCTTCAGATACGGATGCCATTATTATATTGCACCGGAAAAAGCAGAAATTTTTTGAAATTACTGTTCACGCCGGAAAATCACTATTCACGCCAGAAAAATATAAAAGTGGTCGGAATTTGATTTAAATTGGATGGGTAGGCTCGGATTTGCAAGGAGAAGACACTGTCCTGAAGGAGTTTTTTTAAAATCTGGCCGGAAACACTCTCACACGCCGGCGCATGGGCGTCGGAACTTTGCAGGAAAATTTCTTCCGGCGGCGCGTGGTAGCGCGTGGAGGGTCTTCTGACGGAGAATTTTTTATGGGTTGGCCGCCGGAGGCCGATCTACTTCGTGGTGGTGTTGGTTTTTGCACAACACTGACGAAAAGTGGCTTTTTACTTGCGGCAGACCTGTGTTTGCCGGAAAAAGACCACCGGTTAACCGAGTTTTCTTCCTAGAATTGCTGGAACTTATGCACAGCGATAAATCTCTCACGATTGCTCTGATACCATGTGAGAAAGCACGGGAGAAAATATTATTATTAGTTACTTAATTAAAGTGTTGTACAACCCTATTTATATGCAGTGAGTACATAATAATGTTTATCTACTTCCCGATGTGGGACACTTATACACGACTAACTACTTAACAATTTGGTTAAATGAAAAACTTGACCATCAGCAAAAGAGAAGAGGGCTGGAATAAGAAACTTGGAAAAACAAAACAAATGTCTGTTAATGAAATGGTCATGGAGATTCACAAGAGAAGAACAAGCTTTACGGAGCACTGTGATAAAAACAAAGTAAGGCAAAGAAGGGTTCTGCTGACTAGAGAAGTGACAACTCCTTATGGTATTAGTCTGTGGAAATCTATTAGGAATTTGTGGCTACATCTCAAAGGTAGAGCGAAGTTTAATATGAAAGATGGTTGGAAAATTTTGTTCTGGAAGGATAAGTTATTGGGAAATGACAGTCCAATGGTGATGTTCCCTGGTCTATATGGTTTGAGTCTATAAGAGGAGGCCACTCTAAGGGAGGTTTGGTCAACACACGAATGGAATCCAACTTTCAGAAGATTACTTCAAGATTGTGAAATACCAAGGATAACCGAGTTTTTTAGTACTTTGGAACAGAGCAATGGGCTGCATGAGGGAGAAGATACACTTAGATGGCAAAGCAACTATACGATTAGCTCAGGTTACAAAGATCTGAACCAGGTAGGATCTCAGCTCACATTTTGGCCTTGGAAACATATCCGGAAAGTCAAGGTGCCATAAAAGGTGGCCTGTTTCACTTGGTTAGTAGCAAGAGAAGCTATTTTTGACTCAGGATAATCTCATACGGAGGGGATTCCAACTCTGTTTCAAAATGCTACTTGTGTGGACAGGAAGCAAAGATAATCAACCATCTGTTTTTACATTGTAGAATTACTAGCCAGCTATGGGACTTATTCATTAGTCTCAGAGGAATCAGATGGGTAATGCCTGGAAGAACTTTTAATGTGTTGACATACTGGAACAAAGGTTGAACCTGTACCATGAACAAAGACAGATGGAAAATTGTCCCAGCAAGCATTTGTGAACAATCTGGAAGGAGAGGATTTCAAGATGTTTTGAAGATACAAGCAGCCCATTACAGAAAATCAAGAAGAATTGTATACTTCTTTTCAGTTTTTGGTGTAAACCTGATTACATAGAGGATCCGGAGGCAATTCTAGATGTGTTAGATTCCTTGTAAGAAGAACAAGAACATTTGGTCCCCCCCCCCCCCACACACATTCTTTTCTGGTGAACTGATGTAACCTTCTCATTTTGGCTTCCAGCACAATCTTTGTGCTGATGGATTATATATACACATGTTACCATTACAACAACAACAACAAACCCACTTTGATCCCAGCAGGTGGGGTCCGGGGAGGGTAGTCTGTATGCAGACCTTACCCCTACCTAATACAGGTAGAGAGGGTGTTTCCAATAGACCCTTGGCTCAGGAAGGGCAAGAAGAAGAGGAGGAAAGCAAGATGGAAGATAAAAGAAAAAGGGAAAGATAAAGGATAAGTGGTACCAAATAATAGCAACAGGGAATACAATACCCAAGGCGAACAAAACCACATAACGTAATAAAAATCTAAGAATATGAAGGGACATGCATGCTACTAAGACTATGGGTGAACAACTATAAACTACCTACTAACCTTCTACCTTAATCCTCGACCTCCACACCCTCCTATCAAGGGTCATGTCCTCAGTGAGCTGAAGCACCGCCATGTCCTGCCTAATCACCTCTCCCCAATACTTCTTAGGCCTACCTCGACCTCTTCTCAAACTCGCCATGGCCAACCTCTCACACCTCCTAACTGGAACATCAATGCTTCTTCTCTTAACATGTCCGAACCATCTCAGCCTCGACTCCCGCATCTTGTCCTCCACGAAGGCTACTCCACTCTGTCCCGGATAGCTTCATTCTTAATCCTATCTCTCCTGGTACACCCACACATCCATCTCAACATCCTCATCTCTGCTACTCTCATCTTCTGCACGTGGGAGTTCTTGATTGGCCAACACTCAACCCCATACAGCATAGCCGGTCGAACCACCACTCGATAAAACTTACCCTTAAGTCTTAGCGCCACATTTCTATCACACAAAACACCGGAAGCGAGCCTCCACTTCATCCATCCTGCTCCAATGCGATGCGCGACATCTTCGTCAATCTCCCTGTTACCCTAGATAATCGACCCGAGATATTTAAAACTCGGTCTCTTGGGGATATCTTGAGCATCAAGCGTAACCTCTACGTCTGCATCATAAGTCCCGTCACTGAACTTGCACTCCAAGTATTTTGTCTTGGTTCTACTCAGTTTGAAACCTTTAGTATAAACCATATTAACTTTATATCATTTCAGAATTAATGTGAATTTTTTTCAAAACAAACTTCTTTAGTTTCCTTCATTTCTAACTATTATTTCAATAGCTCCTTTATCAAACTCAATATAATAATATTTTTGATGCTATCGCTCTCAAACTCCCCGAAAGTCAACCCTGGACAGCTAAAAAAAAGCCAGGAAGAAACACAAAAATGTGGAAAATTGTATTTAAAAAACTTATGTCTTTGCCTTCTTTAATGGGTTTTGACTTTGATAATGGAAGTCTCCAAATAAGCACTCAGTAGTTTAGAGTGGAAGGAGCTCTAAGTTGGAGTTCAATAGTCAAACAAACTGTGCCCCATATTTCCTAAAAGACAATCATAAATGGAAGCTTAAATATCATTAAAAGGGGCAATAATTTATACGTCCGAAAAATAGAATATAAGTTATTTTCTGGAAGCATCAAACAGTGGTAAAACTTCATTGCCTTTAACAATCTTAAGTTTAATGTGCACAAGGATTATAATTCTTCTTTATTTCTTGGAAAACAAAACAAAAAGGGAAAACAGAAAAAGAGGTGTAATATTTTTTTATAAGGTCGACAGGAACTTATTTTATGGAAATGATTTCTTTCTAAAAATTCTTTTTCCAATCACATTAATCAGTATCAAGAGATTTAAAGCATCCTAGTTGAAAGCTTATACTCGCTTGTCATTTGTAATTTACAAACTCCAAGCTTCTTAATTAAAAGATAAAGAAGCTTAGTGTGAAAAAGACTAAGATATAGAAAAAAGATAAAGAACTCAGCCTTCATACCTGACACACGAAGAGACACAATGCATTCTTTGACTAATTAACTATATATAGTGCACACTCATGCAAGATAATGAAGGGAATACTATAGTTCAGACTGATGCATAGCTCATTCAATTGTTCCAATGGGAATAACCAAAGATCAATTTGCTACAACTAATACTTTGATATAACACTGATACAGATGCTTCAAGCATGCTTATCGAGATAACAATTGGGTCGAGGATCTTGGGAAAAACAATAGAGTAATCCCAAAGTGTACCTGTTCTAGGTAAAAATAGACTTACTTCTTGAAAATAATTGATGCATTCAAGGTATCTAACACTGTCCAAGTTGCTCTTGGGTCCATCTTCGAAGTATGTATTGTTGGAAGAACTGTCATTTAAGGCTTCTTGAGATCTCCTGGATCTCTCTGACCGAGGAAAAGTGGATGGCATGTATAAGACATTGAGATAGGAATCAGCAGAGAGAGAATCATCTAAAATGGCTGGTGCACTTCGAGCCAAATGCTCATACCTTGCATTGTTGTCAGAAAAACCAAGATGAGAATTTAACATTAATTGAGAAGCTAAACATCCCAATAGAGAAATGAACCGGATGAAGCATTTTTTGTTTATCTCAGTCAGAGTACAGTAAGAGTGACCAAAGAGAAGACCTTTACATTATTGACTAAGTTACGCTAGAAATAATAGAGTTGCTCAAAAGAGAGGTGATGGAAGTTGCAATGAGAAAACAAAATACATAACAACAGCCAAGATGGCCAAAAGCAACTCCAAACCACTTGAAGTTCATTCTTCCAATCACATGGTCTACAAAATCTACTGTACCCTATGCCAGAAACCAGTTAGTAGACTGTCAAAACAGGAAAAAAACCAGATACTATTCAAACACAAAATGACTAACAATCAACATCAATACGGCACCAGCAGCTGGAGAACAGAAGATTAAAATTCGGTATAATGTAACAGACTAGAAGAAAGTTCAGTAAAATTGCAAAGTTTAACAGCCAAACCATTCAGAAGTTTGGTATTCTAGGTGGAATTCTATGATCGCCAAGTAAAATAGAAACATGAACTACCACCGTACCTCTCACCCAGCAGAAAAAGAAAAGAAAAGACAGAAGAAAAGAATTTATATATATATAAAAAAAAAAAAGTAAACGGTTGCTCCATGGTGGCAGCAACTGATTTTTCTCCTAAGTGCACAGCCCAAATAACAGAAGACATACTATAAAAAAACCTAGAATATCGTCGAAGAGAAAATTACGTTTAAACCAAATTTGATGTTGGATTTAAATACTCTCTCTCATAAGATGTGGCTTTAAAAGAGACTGATCATCCAACCAGAATCCTTAGGACCATTGGTAGAGTAGCTCAGGACATTATAAATCCCATTAGAACCATACATAATCCATGTAGGACATGTTTTTAACACCCTCCTGCATGTGAAACCTGATTCAATGGTTTACACGTGGAATGAAGACCCTTTTTTTTTTTTTGAGAAGACTACAGCGGCTCAAGGGGCTGAAAGCTGGGCCTGGAGCAAAGAGTATGCTTGATGGTTAAGGAGTGAGCTTGGACCAGAATGAAAAGAATCGACAAACTAAGGAGTGGTTCTAGAACAGAGTTAATCGCTCGATGAGCTGAACTCAGAGAGAGGCACAAAGCAGCTCGATGGATTGTGTTGAGAGAGGAGTCCAGAAACATAAGAGTGGGTATAGAGAAAAGATGTGAAATCGGCCTACCAATGTGAAAAATCTCAGCATCCAACCCCAATACTTTAAAGCAATGGGTGGAGTAGCTCAGGCATTATAAATCCCTTAGAACCCCTTGCACAATAAATCTAGGACATTCTTTGACAATGACATCTTATAAATATAGCACTAGCCCCTAAATGCTGTTACTTTAAAATAACCTAAGAAGAAGAGGAGATTCAACTGCATGCACAAAAGAAAGAGCAGGACCAACATTTGCAGATAAGATATCTCATGTCTTCCTCATATTAAGTCACCAATATATACAGACAAAAATATTTACTATCTTACATGGACCGAACAGATGAAACATCTACCGGTGGACCTCCTTCAATGGTGCCAATTATCTCCATTATAACAGTTGCAGCATCACCCTTGTACAATTGAAGTGCTTGCCTAGAAATTGTCAAATGGTAAGAACAGTACAGAGACAAGAATTCAAAAATAGGTTTTGTTGGTGGTTGACAAAAGTAGGAAATAATATTATTCCTACATACTTAAATTTCACACGAGCTTGTGCATAGCGCTCCATCCTAATCAGAGCATGACCCCATGCATTCCACACAGGAAAAACATCAATCTGAAAGTAAGTTACCATTAGAATTTACTTTATGGTGCAAAGAGGACAATCATGCACATAAAAAAATTATCTTCCATACTACCTTACACTTCTTGCAAGTGTAGACAGCCATGCTGTATCTTTCATCTAGAATTAATCTATTCCGAAGTCGCTCAGATGACTCTTTATCAGCAATATCATCCAGTGAGGCAGCTATTCCGGAACCCAAAAGACTTTGCAGCAATTCAGCACGTCCTAGCCACGTCTCAGCTTGTGCCAGTACTTCAGACAGCTCATCAGTCGACTGACTACCCACACTAGAGCTTCCAGCATCAGAAGATGCATCATCAGCATCCTTACTTCTTTCTGAACTACTTAACAAGTCAGTGCCCCCAGAAAGCTTTCTAAGGAGGGATTTCGCGAAAAGCAGGCCCTACAAGATCAAAACTCAACATATTACTGCACTATTTCATGAATATTTTCATTTAGTCTTCATTGAGTGCAGAGTAGACACCTGAACAAAAGTTTCTGTGGCATGATATGCTCGGCCAATAGTTTCCATTGTTGCATTCTCAGGTAACTGTAGGGAGCTTAATACACTTTTCATCTGTCCAACACACAAGTCCAAGGCACCTTTGGCAGATGCACTCTCATCCGAACACATTGAAAGCAGTGCCTTAAATCCAAAGTAAAAATATTAAGAATTTCAGAAAGAAAAGAAGAAAAAAAAAAAGAACAGTCAAATTAGCATGTTTTAGAGTGCAGAACATAATTAGAATAAGAGCAATTCCTGAAAGCATAGATACAGAAAAAACTCAGTCTCTTATTCGGACAATCTCAAACTCCAGGCCAGAAAGGTATCACTTAATACCCACAAGAGAAAAAACAGAACATGTGCAATTCAAGGCGTAAATTCCACTTTCATGACATAGGGATCATATTCTGCAATAAAGAGGGGTAATGCCATGAAAATATTAACGTCCTGCACGTCAAACCATCCCAATCCAAAATTCACATCAGCCATTTAAAATCAGCATGAATTATGCAGCCGCTCATTCTTTCTGTCCAACTATCTCCGTATAACAACAATACTTAGACAATGAGAAATTACCTGATCAAATAGTCATGTTTACCAGACACATAAAATTAGAAAGGCTCAGTATTACACATTATTGAAGAAATAATTAAATGAATAGAAGTGTGCTCTTTCTTACGGCTTAAGCTATTAGATGAGATGATTACACACTTCTCAATAATCTTGGTAGAGACTCAAATAGCTTCCGTTACCGGCAGGCAGTATCGGCCAATGTACTGCCCGTCCGGCCAATGTTTTCTTCTTTTATTCTTCCTTTAAGTGCCCGATGATGTTCCTGTCTGCGGCAACCGGTGCCCTTATCTCTATATGACCATTCAAGCACCTCTCCTTTCTCTAGGATCGTTCAAGTACCAATCATCTCTCTGGTGACTGGCGCTTCTACTTTTAACGGGGCTAACGCAATCCTCTAAACGTTGAATTTCTTGTTATTGTTCTGCCAATTCAAGTTACAGATGATGTTCTGAGATGTGCAAGACCATATTCTTTTTGGTGATTGAGAATAGATTCCTTTTTGTGAATAGTGCAAAAAGCACTTTCTCTCGCTCTACCATTACCAACGGATTTCCGGAAGGAAAGAATTCCAGCGCCGTTTTTCTTTTTGGTAATTGTGCACTATTCCAGCGAGATTTAGGCATCAACTTTCTGTATTTTCAAAATAAGCAAACTCAAGTTGGTTTCCCCTACTTTGAGTTTGAGAAATCTGCTAGATTATCAAGTGAATATGTATCTATACTCATTGTACTTGAATAAGGAGTATAATATAAGAATCATATTACTACTATATATAAGGGACCATGTAAAGAGTTTTGCAGTCCTTAGTTACATTGTAACTATCTTGTTAGCTTGCCAACCAAAAGGGTTTGCTATTTATTACTTCACATACTTGGTATGTTTCCAATAAATCAAGATACTTTCAAACCCCTTTTGGTAATACATAGCTCCTTAACCTAACTTTTTGCAGGTGAAGTATGTACCATAAGTTTTTTGCCCCCACTTTATTTCTTTTTTGCTTAGGTTCCTATATTTAATTTGGTAAATATATTAAACTTTGAGCCCTTCAAAATGCTTGAAAAGTTGGGAATGATGGTGAATAATTATGCACAAAGATAAATCTAAAATGCTGATAATAATAACCTTGAAGAACTCATTTGATAGGGAGAGTACTCTATCGATCAAATTTTCATGGTAATTTCTACAATTATAATTAAATTTCTCTTCGATCTTATTTTTAATAGAAAAATTATTTTGAAAATATAAGTTTAGATTTAGTGATTTAACCCAATTATACAATAGAAAATAAATTTCAAAACTTTTTTAAAATTAATAGATTAGAATCTTGAAAATCAAATAAAAAAAATATTTACTTTTTATCCAATTTACTTAATTAAGTGGGGATAGAACAAAGGAAAAGGGAGAGGTGCTTAGCAAGTGATCAACTTGTAATCTCACATTTATTAAATACGGTTGATGGTCACATGCTATTGAAATAAAGATTTTTTTTTTTTTCTTAAAACAATTTAATTTGTCAGATATCATATAATCCTTAATTGGTTGGGTATAGCGGAATTTTCTTTTAAAAATAAAGCATTAATGAGTTAATGAAAACTAAGTTAATTCTTGGACTTTGTTTTAATGAATTTGGGTATTTCTGAATTTCATCTACACCTAGGCTTTAATCACCATATTTTTTCTAGCATAAAATATGGTCATATGAAATTATGAGTAGTTAATCAATAAATACCAAAAATAATAAATTAAAATATCTTCTTTATTTCTACCTATAATTAGAAATTATATGTTCACAAATTCATAAAATATTAAAATATCTTCTTTAATCTATGATTATAGTCCATTTGGAATAATTTTACATACTTTAAATTATGTTACTAAATATCAAGTTACCTTTCCCTTTGATATATGCTTATTCCTTAGCACACTTGTTTTCTTATAAATATTTTTTTTAATAAATTATCTAATGATATGATTAGAAAACATAAATAATGAATAATAAATGGTTAATAAGCGATGATCTTAAAAAAGTTGTGCCTAAAAACATAACAAAAACTATTATTATTATTATTAAGTAAAACCATTATAATGGACTTTATTGCCTTGATCTTGGGCCCGGGCTCAGCACGGGCTTTGCAGGACTAGTAGTTTATATATGATACCTTAGGAATTTATGTATTTAATTAAATAATTACCTTACAAGCATATGGATTGATTACCTTTGAATACATATTTCTGAGTAACACCATCTTCAAAAAGAAACTTTCTAATGCAGAGAAGAGTAAATTTGCTACTGCGGAAATTAAAAGGAAGTATTTAATTCTAGGTGCGACAAAAAACAATTAGCAATGCAAGAATTCGTTTCCGCCTATGAAAAATCAGAATCAATAGATTTTCAGTTAATAGAGGCAAAAGAATCACCTCAAAACTTGTGCCAGGTGTGGTCCAGCAGAAACATACTGATTAAAGAAAATAACCATACCTTGAAAAGAGTAATATCCGGGGTACTTTCATATCGATGCGATGAACGCACAGCTTCATCCTTCTTTGGGTCACCTGTGAGCATCCACATCTCAGCAATAGCAACAGCAGGCAGCCGTTCTTGCCCATCTGCAGAAAATAGTGTAACACGGTCTTCCTGAATGGCAGTAGTTGGCTCCCACGCCACTCTCTCAGATTGCATTACACCAGAGCTCTTTCTCTTCCTATGTGTATCCTTTGATGCACCTTTATCTCCAGTTTGGACCCAAGAAAATGCTCTGCGGGCCTCTTTTTGAAAATTACTAAGGCTACTAGTGAATGATGACCTTGTAGGTGTTCCCATTTTTGTCTTCTGTCTTGCTCTTGGAGTCGAAATTGAAATCCTCGGATCCCTGGAAGGAGCACTAATGCTGACAGCGATAGCTTTGGCAGCATATATAAGAATCATATTGTTGTCTCTCAGGGAGGGGAATTCCTTAAGTATCTGCAAGCAAAAAACCAAGACCACATCAAAGATAATGACAGAAATGAAAAAAATAACCTTCTATATGCTTGCAACTTATTACCAGGGATGCAGATTGAAGTTGTTTTCTCATCAGCAAAACTTCTAGAATCAAATGAGGGTGCTCGTGTAGGGGAGAGCATTTTTGCTGCAATGGTAATGGCAAAGCAGCCAGAACACGTAACCCTAAAGCCCAGGAGTTGAGCCTGGAAACTTCCGACTCTGATAAATTATTATCCCTTCTTTTCAGGAAAAAGTGAACCTTCAGAGAAACAAAAATAAAATAAACTAAAAAACTGAATTATTTGCGAGGAGAATTTTTAAAGGCTGATAGCAATCAATTTCAGAGCAACTCTGATAGAGAAATGTTATAGGAGGAAACGTCATTACAAGAAGCTGTTTTGATCGTAGGTTGGGCAAAAGCTGCATTGCACTCATTGCAACAGGTAAAGCATCTGCAGTGTCACGTAAAGAAGAAAGAAAACGTGAAGCTTCTGCAGGGCCTCCACCGTTTAAAGGATCTGCTGTAAGAAGCTTCACAAGTTGACGCCCCTGCAGCTCTCTGCGCAGTTCAATAGATAGCCCTTCACTTTCAGCCACCTCTAAAGCAGCAGAAACAGCTCCCTTCTCAGCTAGTCTAAGGGCAAGACCCTCAGGATCTTCTTTACACTCGGACTCCACCTAAAAATTCAAAAGAAATGCTTCACATGAGATGAAAAGGTGAAAACAAACACTGCGACAGAAAAAGAAGAGCTCTAGAAACACGAACAAATATAATCTTACAGTTTCCCAGAATCTAACTATAATAAGCAAGGAATGAACTAATAATAACCTCTAGCCAGCTGTGGAAGCGGTTATCTGCACTTAATATATGGCTGTACCTCTGGAGAGCTTGTCTCATCTGAACAACCTAGTTGTACCATCAATGCATCAAGAAAACAGATATAAAGTTAGCATTCCAAGGCAAATCCAAGTACATATAGATAAATCATATACAAAAAATAATGCCTAGAAAAGCAACAAGTGCAAGATTACACAACCACAGTACGGGCATACATTATCTTTAATAGGATCATTTCCAAGCAAGTGGCAGCTGCACATAGTGAGAACATCCAAAGCAGCATCCAGTTCCCATCTATGCAAATATCTGGAGTACACAAAAAAATAGAGCTGAGCTTTCTAAATATCAAACTTCCAGAGCAAACCTAATCTGTGCGATAGTCTGAATTTAAAAATAAATAAATCAATTAATAAAACTAATTATCTGTTAAAATACCAAGATATACTAAATACTATTAAAGAAGGTTCTCACTGAATCACCTTTTGTAGACAAAATGAAAATGTAAAGCAGTGGGCACGTCTGCTCTTGACATAGGTTCAGTGGATGTATGGCATTAAGGCCCCCCTATTCACTTTTAAAATACTGGTAGAGGTCTATGCCGAACCTCACCACAAATACAAGGTGAATTTAACCACCACCCCCCAAACAAAAAAATAAAAGAAGAAGAAGAAGATTGACTACACTACAGTAATTTTACCATACCAAGGGTATCTCACTTTAGAGAAGCAAAGAAAAGAGACAAATATCCGGGTAAAGTTGGCAGACTTGGAGATAGAAAGTCCAACTTTTCTCCTAGATTTCGAGTTAGGTTAATTTTTTCCAGGAAGTTCTGTTAATCCTTGATTTCAGGTTTTTTTTTATCAATCATTGATTAGAATTATTGTCTTAAAACTCATTCCGTCCAATATGTTAAGGAAGTTACTCTTCATCGTGGGCTCGAAATCTTTCGATATTACTGAAATTGCATCAGCTAGGGCATCTAGTATGAATGGATGAAGAGGAGAAAGAACTTCATCAGAAAACTGACAATCAATACAAAGATGCTACTATGGACCTGTCGTATGATGATTGCATGTCGGAGTGTCATGGCAATAAGGTCAAAAGATGGACTCAGATGGATCAACTATATGAAGACTCAGTGGTTCAAAACTTCAAAATTCATGGTAGGTTTATATCTATCTGTGCAAGGCAAGGTGACCGGAGAATACAGGATGGGTGGATGTTGCACACAAAATTTAAAAGTTCACAGGAAAGGCCCAACTCCTCAAAGGGAAGTAACAAGGGAGCTTTGATGAAGCAATGAAAACAAGAAGATGGTCGAAGAAGAAATAAGTCTGAAACTGAAACCACAGCCAAAAAGCTATTGGAGACTAAAACTGTATAAATCAGACAATGGAGTCTCTACAAAATTGTCTGGTGGAAGATTTGAAGGGCAACACAGGAGATGTCAACATGCAATGAACTCAGATTCGCAATAGTTGCAGGGTCTTTGAACGAATGGCCTAAAGGTTCTTTTTGAACTACCATCAAAAAAGGAGGCAAGAAGGATCTTTAATGGGAGTCGGAGTGGGAAAAATATGAGTCTAAATTTACATTCGTGATCACCAGAAGTGGGTTGTATCTCGAGCACTTTGAGCCAGAATGGATATGGGTCAGGTTACTGGACATGCCACTACATCTACGATCTGATAGGGTTTTCAAAGTAAGGGAATAGTGTGGCGGGTGCTCGGAAACAGAGGAGAAACCTAGGAAAACCACCTCTAGGCTAGGGGACTATCAGATCGTATTACGAGATCAGTCATGGTGGATTCGAGGGAACTAGAGTTTATATCACCATTGGGTAGAGAGCACCATAATAGTTTGTTGGAAAATGGGAGCTCATCAATCTAATGTTGTCCCCCGAGATAATGAAGATGATGAACCTTGTTTCGAGACCACCACAGTTCAATAGACATGCCATTGGGTACGAGAAATCATGTGAATGGGCAAGTGTGGGATTCGAATTTTGAATTCAATCCCAATACTAGATGCGAGACACATGCTCCATTCCAAAATAAAAGGGCCCGAGGCCCTCAACAAGAAAAGCTTTCCATTATTAATAAGCTCAATCCTTTTGGGCCTCCATTAACAGAACCAGCAACGGCCGAACCTTCAACCCAACAAGCCATGGAGCAGAAATCACGAGTTGGACTTGAGAGCAAGCAGATGGGTTGGATTTTGAAGGATTTGAAAGGGAGGCAATACAATTATTCACCAAAATTGACACGAAGAGACTTAAAGGTCTCCAAAAAGCACCATTGTTAATGGAGTAGGCTAAAATGTGTGAAAAATGAACTCAAAGACCAAGAGTTCAATGTCAATTACGGGGAAAGTAGTGAAAGATTCAAGGGAGGTTGTTAAATTTTGAGGAATCGTGAAGCTGAAAATTGTAAGCTGGAACGTCAGAGATCTTAACAGCATGGTAAAGATAAGGGTTTTGAAGATGTTGACACTCAAATGGAAAGCAGATATCTATTGGAAATGGAGACCGAACTGAATTAATCTCCACTTCTACGGTGAGACAGCTTTGGTCGAATAGATGGGATGGTTATGCACACTTAAGAGGGTAAAGGAAGCAAGGGAAGCATCTTAGTTCTATGGGATAACAACAACAACAACCCAGTAGAATCCCACTAGTGGGGTCTAGGGAGGGTAGAGTGTACGCAGACCTTACAATAGTGTAAACGTATGCTAGTTGTTATAGGGTTTTACAGCTCCACTATGCTTTCTGAAAGCCTATTCGAGAAATTCAACTGACATCTTATAGGGATTTACGGTCCTAAGTCCTAACAGAGGGAAGGGAAGAGAAGACATATGGCTGGAAATGGCTACAGCCAGAGGTTTAAGCCACGGCCCATGGGTTACTAGTGGGGATTTCAAACTTACAAGATATGTGGGAGAGAACAAAAATAATACTAGAACTAGAAGAACCAGAAATATGTGGTCTTTTTGGGAACAAATTAAGGAACTTGGCTAATTAGTCCACCACTCTCTGGTAGTTTTTTTTACATAACTCTAAGGGATAACTCCACAGTTGCATCTAGAATTGATAGGATCATGTTCTCAGTAGAATGGGATGAGGAATTCAGATTTATAAAATAATTACACTGCCCAAACTTTCCTCAGATCATACTCCCCTACTTCTACAATGGAATGGGAAAGAAGTAACAGCTATTTTAAATCCGAAAACTGATGGCTATTAAAAAGAGGGTTTTGAAGTTATTTTAACATGGTGGTCTTCTTTTATGGTCAAGGGTAGTCCACATTACATTTGGAGCAAAAATTAAAATTACTAAAGTCGAAATTGAAGAAATGGATTGGAGAAACTGTCAGAAATTAGATAAGAGGAAAATTTGAGTTGTTAGGCAGATACGAGACACTGATAAAAAGATGGAAGAAGGGGAATCGACGGAGGATGAATTGGTAGAAAAACCAATAATTAAAATGGAGATGGAGGAAATTGCAAAGCCAAAGGAAATCTCCTCGAGAGAAAACTCAAGATTCTTATGGCAAAAACAATGGGATAGGAACACTAAATTCTTTCAGAAGATGGCCAGGCCATAGGAGATACAACCCCGTAGAGAAAATAGAAGTAAATAGCACAATGAAGGAGGAATCAAAAGCAATGAAGAAAGAAATAATAGAATTCATGAAAAACTCTACACCGAGACTAAAGATTGGACCTCCATCACTCAACATGGGAGATGCCACAAAGATCAGTGAGAAAGACAACTGATTACAAAGGCCTTTTGATGAAGAAGAGGTCCTTGATGTGGTTAAAAAGTGTGCAAGTGACAAAGCACGAGGGTCGGATGGGTACACTGTGGTTCTTTCAAAAATGTTGGTCAACCTATGGAAGAAGATATTATCAGGGCCAATGAACATATCCATCAACATGAAAGTCAGAAAAGAGCTCCAGTGCTACATACATTGCACTAATTCCTAGGAAGAAGGCTGCCAGAGAACTTAAGGACTTCACGGCCATAGGTTTATTGGAAGCTTTTCAACAAAATTATTGCCAAATTGGTTACAATAAGATTGAAGATGATCATGCCTAAGTTAATTTCCAGAACACCATGGCTTTTGTAAAACACAAATAATGGAAGCTATGTTAATAGCAAATGAATGCCTTGATTCCACAAAAGAGAGAAACCAGGGATCACGTGTAAGCTTGACAGTGGAAAAGCATATGGTCATGTAACCTTGGGTTTTTTGCAAAATGTGCATAATGAATTAGGTTTTGAAAAGAAATGGCAGAGATTGGTTTTGCATCAGCACAGTTAGATTCTCCATTCTAACTAATGGCTCTCCATAGGGTTTCTTTCCAACTCAAAGGGATCTAAGAAAAGGCGATCCAACTCCATTTTTGTTCTTGTTGTTTAAGGAAGGTCTCAATAGAATGATAATTTGGCAGTAAATGAAAAGGTGGATCAAGGATTCAAGGTGAACAGAGGGCAAGAAAATACTTTGACTATTTCACATCTCTCGTATGCTGATGACACCCTCATTTTTTGTGAACCTAAGGTGGGTGAATTAAGTGCCTAAGGGCTCGTTTGGTACGAGGGATAAGGGATAATTAATCCCGGGATTAAATTTGAGATGAGTTTATCCCATGTTTGGTTGAGATAAAAATTGTGTTATAACTAATCCCGGGATTGTAGTGTTTATTTATCCCTATGGGAGGGTGGAATAATTAATCCCGGGATAACTTGTTTCCAACCAAACGACCCCTAAGGGGTGATCTTAAATGTCTTTGAAGTTGTGCCTGGACTTCATGTAAATTGGTCCAAAAGTAGACTAATCCATTTTAACTTAGTACAAGAATTACAGGGCAGTGTTGTCAAAGGCGCGCTTAAGCCCTGAAGCGATGCTCAAAACATATTGAGCGCTTCACTTCGCTTTGTGGGTGCTTTAGTATCACATCAAGGCTTTGAGGCATACTTTTACTTGCCAATGAGTGTAATCCTGAAAAAGCAACATTAAACAATTGATATTTCACTTTATCGTAAAATTTTTCCAATTTCTTTGTCCATATGTTTGTTATTCGTGCTTATAATTATTAGTCTTAGACTACATATACATATTTTTCCTTTTTCTCTAGTTGCGCTTTTTTTCATTAAAGCCCACGCTTTATTTGCACTTTGCGCTTAAAGCCCCAATGGATCTTAGAGGTTTTTTGCGCTTTTTGCCTTTGATAACACTGTTACAGGGGCTGGCCACAATTCTGGGATGCCAAAGAAACCATTCTTACAGTTTACATTTGGGTTGGGAAGGTTGTATTTTAGAATCTAGATATATAGAGTCAAAAAAGGGAAATCATTTTCCTTTTCTCCACTTTACTCTCGATCTCTCACTGGTGTGTTTCAAAAGTTCAGCAAGTGATAGCTTGGTGAGTACCCTGGGGGTCAGCAGGAACATGCAAAACCAACCAATTGTAGCTCCAGTGTTTGCAAGGGTGAGGAGTGATGCATGAACCCACATCCAAATCACTTCCATTTTACACATAATAAAGAACTCAACAGAAGAAAAGGAGACTTATAGACATACTTGAGTGCAAGTCTAGCTGCCAGTCGTTTATCCTTCAAACGCAGACAGTACTGCCAGCTATGGCTCCAATTACGGTTGCCTGAGTAACCTTGAGACTGTCCAGACAATATATTTTCCTCTCCGCGTTCAATTAGTAACTGAAGCAACCGATCTGAGGCTCCAATTTGCAAGAAACGATCAGAAATGGCAAGAGCATCCATCAATTTTCCTTCATCAATCAACCTGTTGACATAAAAAATGTGAAAGGTGAGCCTACACTCTTCCAGCAGCCACTGTTAAGATTCATAAAACTTACACTATATATTGTTTGCAATAATGAAAGAGAAAATAGTAACCGTGAATTGCAACAACTGCAGTGTGAACATAGCCCTTACGGGAAGGAATTATAGACAGAGACCGCAGAAAAGGATGAGTAGAAAACAAGGAAATAAGATACAAGATAGAGAAATTTGCAAAAAGAACAAATCAGCTTAAACCAAAGAGGTTTGTGAACTAGAACACCCTTAAGGGATGCAGTTCCCTATGCATTATTGAAGGTGAGTTAATGAAACCAAAATACAGTTGTTAGGAAGAGGTAGGTGGTTTCAGCGGCTAATAGTCATTTCAACTCAAGAACTGCTTAAGCAGGCAGAAATATAACACCATTTAGACAGAAAACCCACCTTCTTTTTTTAATAAGTAATGTAAGTCTTTTATTAACAGTAAGTGTCACCAACAAGGTACTTGGTCAGCACAACAGTGAGTGTGAAATTCTCCCTCTCAAGTATGCAGGGACTCGAATTCAACAGCATTTTCAGGATCTTCTATATGCTCTCCATACACCAAAGGTACGTATTCTCCAAGTATTTGAGTTATGCAAAAGATAAGGATAAAGTTCTATCCTCAAAACATATATGGTTATTTCACTCCAAAAATGTGCAAAAAGTACAGAGTAATGACATTGCATAGCTTTCTCCGACTCTTCTTCACCTCTGTCCCTACCAGCTGCTTACTCTATCCACCAACTTCCCAGATATCATCTAATAATTCCAAATAAGTTCAACAACATAAACAATATCTACTACTCCCTCCGTTACCATTTATATGAACCTATTTCCTTTTTAGTCTGTGCCAAAAAGAAGGACCCCTTTCCATATTTGGAAACGATTTACCTTTATGCAATGAATTATAGCCACACAAAATATATGTGCCTCATTCTACACTATAAGTTCAAAAGTCTTCTCTTTTTTCTTAAACTCCGTGCCCAATCAAATAGGTTCACATAAATTGAAACGGATGGAGTATATGTATTTACATTGCAGGAGTAGGTGCTTCACTGATTTAGTGTTATTTTTGCTGTGAAAGGATGCACTACTCAGCTGAACCCTTTCCTCTGCAAGTTGTCATGTGTTAGACATGCTTCATGTCAAAAACCCACACAAAACCACCCACTTCTTTTTCTTTTCTTCCTTTTTTTTTTTGGGAGCAGTGATCATCCAGATCGTGTTCCATAGTCAATTGGCCACTGTCCCAGTATACCTTCTAGCAACCAATCATAACATGCTTTTACTGAGAAGTTTCCATCGATTTCAATCACACCTACAAGGGAATCGTGTTGGTCTTCCTTGAGCAAAAACCTTCAAGTACCAATCAGCTCACTGACATTTCTAGTAAATTTCTTCTAAATTGCATGTTCCAGCATCCGTCATTAAGGCAGTCAGCCAAAGTGCAAAATTTGACAGTGACCAGATTATACAGATTAGGAAACCCCAGCATGCAGTTTTCCAGCCACCTATCCTGCCAAATTCTAACCCTCTACCATTCCCACATTTAGTTTTATTACTTCAGTAAACACTACCATGGATTCCTTATTTTTTTTCTGCAGTTGTACCACAAGAACAGTTTTTTTAGTTTTTTGAGAAAGTAACATTTGTTGCATATATATAGCAACTGTATCAAAACAGGTATAACTATCCATAGTTACAGGGGGTAGTACCGGAAGATTTCCAAGTCCTTACAAGGATCCTAAAACATCAACAGAAGATTCTAGATCTTCCATGTACTCTTGCTTACACCAAAAATAAAAAAGAGCTAAACAATGCATTTTCATTTTCTGGATAGTACTATGTCTATCTACAAAACATCTTTGGTTTCTCTCTTTTCAAACAGCCCACCAAATGCAAGCTGGGACAATCTTCCATTCCTCTTTCTGATTGGGGGAGCTACTGAGTCTGTTCCAGAATTCTAGAACTTCAACAATACTCCTTGGCATCACCCACATGATTCCTTTCAAATTAATGAAAATCCTCCAAAGTTGTTCTGTTATCCTGCAATGCAAAAAAAGACACAATTGTCCTTCATCCCACAATTGGATATGATACCTCCTGCCACAGGTCGTATTTTATGTATAGAAGCTCCCCAGCTATTTGAACAAAATATTCTTTTTATGAAACCGTAGGTTCCCCAGACCCCACTTGTGGGATTACACTGGGGTTGTTGTTGCTGTCTATGAAACCTTAGCTTCCTCACTCCTAACCCTCTACTACTTCTTGCTTTAGTCATTAAAGACCATCCGATCAAATGTATATTCCTTCTTTATAGTTTTCCTAGCCAAAGAAAATTACATCTCAATGTGTCCAGTTGTTTCTCAACTTTGGCAGGAGTTGGGACAAGTGACATTAGATATGTACGGATCCCATATAATAGACTATATTACACTATTGACCAGTGTCGACCTTCTTCCAAATGAAGGATATGGCTTCTTCCAATGGCCTAGTTTCCTTTCAGACCTTTCAATTATACGCTTCCACACTGTTAAATTTCAGAAACCAGCTAGCTCATCCACTACCTATCCAGCATTGACACAAATAATGCTGTTGTTGACCGGGCTAATGTGAAGACCTGCAACAACTTATAAAGATAGTAGTATTTTTCTTCTCAAAAAACGGATCTTTAAATATTTCCCCAGCATTGTTTCACAATCAACAACAATGAGTGTATCATCTGCATAGAAGATGTGGGTTACTTTACTGGGATTTTGCCTCCTTGACTTATTCCAATACCTTCAACCACCTTCACCGCCAAATCTATCATCAAGCTGAGAGCTTCCATCACCGATAGAAATAGGAAAGAAGAAAGAGGATCCCCTTGTCTCGACTCCTTTTGCAGGAAAAGAAACCTGTTGGTGCTCAACTAATAAGTAATGAAAATCTGGTAGGAGACAACAGATTTAATCCATTCATCCACTTACAACCAAATCCCATCAGTTTCAGCTTCTTGAGAAGAAAAAACCAATTCACAATTTCATATGCTTTTACCAAATCCATTTTACAAAGGATACCTTCTTCCACTTTTCTCAGTGGAGAGCATTCTTAGCAGTTAGTGTTGTATCCATGATTTGCTTCTGCCAGGTAGATGCATTTTGATTCCCGATAATCAACCGCATCACTTTCTTCATTTTTTTCTGTTAGAACTTTAGATATGATCTTGTGCATGCTTCCCAGAAGACTGATTGGTTTGAAATCTTTCAGTTCAACTGCCTATATCTTCATTGGTACTAAGACAATGAATGTGGTACTTTAACTTTTCGCAAGTGTGCCTTTCTGACAAAAGTGCTATCAGGTTAACAAACACCCACAATGTCATTCTTCAAGGATTTCCAGCACCTTTAAAGAATGTCACGATTGGTGGGGCCTTATCACCAGCACTGCTCATTCTGACTGCACCAACTTAGATAACTTGAATGCGCTTTAGAACTGTTGTCTCAACTAGAAAAGGTTCACTTGCGCTAAATATACAAACAAAAAAAGATTTCCAAGGAAGCATAATACATAATCTCCCGTATATCCAACATTGACAATCTCACGTTGTCTTCAATCTAGAGGTATGTGCATAACTTATGCTTCACCACAAGGAGATTTGTCTTTATGCTATATTAGGAAATAAGTTTCACGTATCTCCTACAACAGCCTAGAGAAGGATCATTCATGGTTAGCCGCTAGAGGAGCAACATTTCCAGCAAAGAACCTGACGGAAAGGATGATTATTTATGTCGGTGCTACATTTGCATATGTACGGGAGAAGAAGTGAATCATCTCTTATTGCATTGTAAAGTAACAGCACGATTGTGGTGGGTGGTAACGAATGGAGTTTGGAGTACAGTGGCCGATGCCAAGCACTGTCAAGGAGGCATAGCCACATAGCATATACCAGAAGGAAGAGAAGATCCATCGCATAGGATATTCCCCCTTTAGCTCTTACGTGGGTAATATGACAACCGACAACCAACAACCCAGTGGAATCCCACAAGTGGGGTCCGGGGAAAGAGAGAAATAGGAGAGCATTTGAATGGTGTTGGAATGACTTCGTACATTTGAGAAGTAACCTTAGATGATTAAGCCACTTTTAATATTTTTGTACAAGTTCTCTACTTTTTCGTATACTTCTCATACAGGGGTTTCCCCACACATTCATGATATTATTTACCTCATTGAAAAAACAAATAGCCTATAGAAGATTCATACATGAGATCTATTATTTCCTCTACTAGCAAAATTCTTAAGGATCTTCTTGCTCCTTAGCCCAGAAGATATTAGCAGTTCATATTTTAATGTTCTATAACAGTTTTCTTCTACACTTTCTGCTGCAAATGATCATTGTTTTCCAGACCTGTACCCAATCCCTAAAGTTCAGCCACTGTTATGCTGGCTCATGGGGGGTGAGACCAAGTTTCAGCTCCCCAAACACGATACGTATACTAATTTCTTCATGATTAAGCTAAGCCCACAAGACAAGCAGGTTAGATCAGCGAAAACACTATGGCTGACACAAGCAAGACCAACTTTATATGAACAACAATCGTCAAAACAAAAATTAAGGAGATGGAGTACCGTTCCACAGCTTTCTCATATGGGCCTTCATTCTCGCAATCAAAAGAAAGAAAAACTGTAGTACAATCAGAACTTCCGGATTTTAGGGAATCGCGCCAAGGATCAGAAGATCCTCCCACTTCTTTCTTGATCTCCTGGGCATTTGTTGATATATTATTGCTACCAGCAAGTTCATCAACTTCAGATTCAGCATCACTATCATGATCACGAAATCGCTTCATAGCAGTTTTGCATTCAGGTACATCTTTGCCATCCCTCGTTGTGTGATCAGCCATTATCGCAAATTCTGAGACTCGATGAAGATTGGTCTGCATCTGTATCCAGCGATTCAGGGTAGGGAACCTGCTCAGGAAGTCATGACAAGAAACTGACCAAAAAGATAAAAGAAAAAAGTATCCGCATATGTCACATATATTAGTGATCCATTTTACAAACTCAATTTAGTGTGTTACGAACCTCTCAGATTGGTCAAGAGCGAACTCAAAGAATAACCTATCAGCATCAGGAGTTTGTAACGAGCAACTTTTCAGAGATCTAGATACAGTAGTATCCCTGCCACGATAAAGTATAGAACTTCCAAAGACACACGCTAATACAGCTCTAACTGGGGATAATTTGATGAGATGCTTCACTATATCCAATTGGAGAGGATAAAGAGGTAATTCAACATCCCCTGAGGAAGGGGTGAAAGATCCAGGCTTGGCTTCTCTGCATGAAGGGGATATTACTCTATTTTCAGAGTAATTCTCATTGTATGTAGGAATAACTGGGATGCACGCCCAACCATGACCATATTTTGGAGGATAAACTGGAGGCACACAAGCAGAAATCACTTCATGAACAAAATCAGCATTCATAATTTCTGCTGCCTTTTCAGCTGCATCGGTATTGCCTTGCTCAAACACTAGACGAGTTAAAAGCTGCGAGCAAAGTGATGAACAGAAAGGTGAGCAAGTTAAGACCAAACAGAAATAAGAATAATATCATCTTAGCAAATATTTTGTGAGAGCAAGAAAGCTCTAATGAAATATTTTAGACCAAGCATGTTGCTTCCCCTGTCTTTAACCTTATCCTCTCTCAATCTGCTATCTTCTTTGCAAGAGGAGCGGTATTGCTTAGCTAAATACCATAAATATTACCTCTAAAGAATGTGAGATCCTAATAAAATTCAAATCCAAGGTTCTACAACAAAACTTGTTACTAGACTTTCACGTTACTTTTGCCAGTTCACACAGTTCCCCGCAATGGTAATAAAAGATGGAAAAAGAAAGCTTACGTCTTTAGGCCATTCATACACTAGTGAGAAGTAGTTGAAGTCATGAGTGGTATCAGTCCCATCTACAATGTCCCCAATGGCAGCAAGGTAGAGAATAAATTGTGATAGAAATGTGGTCATTCTGGAGCTGAACGTCCCGAATAATCTCGTTCCAGTTTCCTTGACATCATAGCCACCAGAAGGTATATTGTTGTCACCAGCTGCTGAAGTTATCGGAAGCTGCTTCAAGGTTTTCAACCCAAGCCCAATAACACCATTTCTGCTGTACAGTAACAATCCTTTCCTGTCAGAACGTGAGCCATCCTCCTTAACCTGTTCCCTCTCTGTTTCTTCATCTGCTAAAGCTCTTGCCAAATTGTGGAGCTTACCTAAATTTTTCCAAAGCACCAAAAATTCATATGCATGACTTTTGAGAGAGCAAGTACACTCATACAGAAAAATCCATAAGGATCTAGCTAAACATTCAAGAATTAAAACATAATTGAAACATGCAATTACATCAAAAAAGTAGAAGCAAAAAAGAGGGAGAGATAGAGACGAAACGCACAGGGAGAGGAGGAAGGAAATGAAGGGAGAAAAACAATAAGATAGCCTCACCACTTATTCTATTTAATTCTCCAACCCGCAAAACTTGCAACTACCAACAATAGATGTCATAAAGAGAGGATAAAGAAGCAAAAACTAACCGCTAAGAAACTGTCTCTTCCCCATATGAGCATCTTCAATCATTTGATGCAGCATGGCTAGTGCACGCTCCTTATGGCCTTGCCGGTGAAAATCCTTCGAGGACAAAAGGATCATTTCTCCAGTTAAAATGTCTTGAAGAGCTGGAGGCTTATCCTGAAATTGTCAGACAGGTTTTCCAATTACTAAGTCGATATTAGTATTCTAAAGCACGGGCAAGGGGACTACCATGGACCAAAACAGAGATGCTACATCAAGCATTCTGATGATATTTTTTTATTCCGGGCCTATCACAAATTTGATAAAAGTCGTGTATAAGGAAGATAAATAATTTGTGCATAAAAAAATGAGGAAAGCAACAGAGAGGCGGAGACAAGGTGTCCTCGGGTTACAGGAAAAGTAAAGTAACTATAAAATGAATCTCGGCGGATCTCTTTAAGAATGGTTAAAGCTATTACTAGAATAATCCTACAACGATGCAACATATAGAATCACGAAAACTAGTGTCCAAAACTTATGCTGGAGCAATTCTCTTTCCTCAAAAAGCAAATGCACTACACAATTCGAGCTTTTCACACTTTCAAGTGTATTCCTTCTTTAATGCTACCAAGACACTTATGAGAAAAGAGCAAAAACTGATATTGGCAAATCTGCAAGAGCCTTAGCGCATCTTTCATTCGTTGTCCCTAAAGAAGGCAAGAGTTGTGAACATCAAAGACACCTAATATTTCCACCTTCCACAAAAGTGTTCTGAGACATTGACATCATGTCATCTAATTTTTAAATTTTAAAGGAGAGCAGCCACCTTATAGGTGCAGGCACTGGTTGCGAACAAGTTAGTTGCATCCAGGATAAGGGGTGGGAATGGGATCTATAATGCAAATTAGACCTGGAAAAGGCCTACAACCTGTTAACTGTGGCTTTCCGGACACCCTTTTTTTTTTAGAATGTGGCTTTCCGGACACTTATCTGGAGAGAATAGGGTAAGGAGAAAAGTGGACAGTGGATCTATATTTGTATATCTACAATGAAGTTTTCAATTGAGGTCAGTGGAAATTCCACAGGTTTCTTCGAGAGAACAACGGTCCTATGACAAGGCGATCCTCCATCACCCATGTTGCTCATTTGTGTCAGAGAAGCGGCAAATGATGGAGCAGCATGGGAAGATATTTGAGTGCATTCACAGCAAGGAGAGAAAGACAAGATAGTGGTGTCCAATTTGCAGGATAGTTTACAGGTGTCTAATTTTTTACTCGTTTTCTCTTTGTGGATGATACACCTGTGTTGTAATGATGCAGAGACAAACCAGCTTCACCATCTAAGGAACAAATTGTTAAGGTTTCAAGCGGCTTCAAGATTGAGGACAAATCTAAGAAATTAAAGATAATTCTAATGGAAAAGAAAATCATTAGGCAAAGGCTCTTAACTGTAAGGTTGGCTCTCTTCCAGTAATTTAATGGGGTTTTCCATTTAGGTGCAACAAACAAGGGCAGTACAATATGACACCTGGTAGTTGAGAAGTTTCAAAAGAGGCTTGCTGGATGATAAAAGAGAGATTTATCAAAGATAGGAAAGGATACTGATAAAGAGCCTGTTGTCTGCATTCTAGCATACTACATGTCACTACTACACATATCAGCGACAATGGCACAAAGATTGGAGAAGCTACAAATACGATTGGACAGGTTGGACGTGAAAAAGTACCTTCTTGTTAATCATTTACATCAATGAAGATAGGAGTCTTGCGGTTAGGGATTTAAGAGTTTCTAATAAAGCCTTATAGGAAAATGGTGACAAAGTTTTGGTGGAAGCGCAAGCACTGTGGAGGCAGACAAAGAGTTAGGGGAACAAACCAGACCATGCAACCATTACGGTGGCGCTAGGGAAGAGTATAATAAAAGGGTGGAAATAATTCTAAAGAAATATGAAATTTAGAGCAGGGAATTGAGCCAAAATCATCTTTTGGAAGCAAAAAAATTGGTGCAGTTAGCCCCTTTTGTGGAACTTTTCCGCCCATTTCCAATATCTCAAGCTAGCAGAAAGTTGTAGTTTCCCAGGTTTGCAATGAATAGGGTGGTGAAGTTTACGGGGTCTACAACAACAACAAAAAAAAACCTAGTGTAATCCCATAAAGTCGGATCTGGGAGGGTAGAGTATAGGCAGACCTTACCCCTACCTTGTGAAGGTAGAGAGGTTGTGTCTGATAGACCCCTCCCCCCCCCCCCCCCCCGGCCTCAAGGTAAAAGTGAAAAAGAGGCAGACACAACAAGGGCAGCTCGGTGCACTAAGCTCCCGCTATGCGCGGGGTTCAGGGAAGGGTCGGACTACAAGGGTCTATTGTATGCGGTCTTACCCTGCATTTCTGCAAGAGGTTGTTTCCACGGCTCGAACCCGTGACCTCCTGGTCGCATGACAACAACTTTACCAGTTATGCCAAATCAAAGCACGGAGACAAACATATAGCAAACAGATCTATAAAAAAGTAAAAGAAATCGAGAAAGAAGAAAAATATTTAGTGCTACTCCATACTTAATCTTCATGTGCTGAAAAAACATTTGGCTAAATAAGGGACATTTGGCATTTAATAGAAGGGAAACTTAGCCATATAACGCATACACCATACTTAAACCAAAATTATAGTTACCAGTACAAGTAAATCAAGGAATAGAGAATTCACCAACTAATGCAACTCCACTCACCTGTTCCAGTTGTTCCTGTAGACGCTTAAGAACGCGCTTGATTACAGATATCATTGCCACTTCACGAATCTGATCCCAGTAGGTTGACCCAATTTTAGGGGAATTACCAGGGTAAATCTCTGACAACATAACTTGAGCCTGCATACCCCAAAGTTCAACTTTAACCATAAATAACATCAATATTGAAGCTATAAACTTCAGCTCAGGAACAGGAATGTGGAAAACATAGGAAAATATATGTTTACTTATTTCAACAGAGGTAGATATCAAAGACAAGCTGGAGATTGATTTATCTCACGCACATCCTGATCTCCCGTTGGGACAGAAGCCTCTTATGCACAATCTTAAAATTCCACATGGTAATAGTTTATTGCACTCTTAGTTTGAAAGGATCACCCGAATACGGTCTACTGTTATCTAATTTTGATCATATGACTGTGGCTTACACCCATATCGCTCTGCCCTCTCTTACTAATAGCAATCTAGCTCATATATCTTACAATAGTAAGTGGGGATTGGGTAATGCTGGTGCAAGGAAAACCTACTATTGAATGTCAAGAGCTAAAGCAGTTCAAACAATGGGCCATGCCATCCATAAATTACTTGGGTTGTGATTGAAGGTTAAAAGATCTCACTTTAAATTTGATTATCCTATGGGATAGAATAGTGATAACAAAGCAACGATTAATATACACAGATTCCAGTCCAACACGATAAGAACAAAGCATGAAGTTGATGAAACTTTATACAGGAGAAATAGGCTGCATAATTACTTCACAGACCCTTCATCAAAACTAGAGCTTGGTCGCGTCCTAGCTATGAGAGTAGCAAGTTACTTGTTTCATAGTACTCCAGAAAAGCTTGGCACATATGACATTTATACACCAACTTGAGGAGTGCTTAACAAAGTTGCGCGTACTCTTCATTTGTGGTGCCGCACCCGTGTCGACACGACACTGACCCTAGTATGGATGTGGGATACGTACCGGATCTGGTCAATCAACATTGGGTTCTTTTACCACAAACTACGGAGAAAGTAGATATTAGAATTGGCATTTTGATTTCTCAAGACAAAAACTACTGTAGATTTCAGTGCCTACCTACAACTTGAGAATAAAAGACTGAATTATTGCAGCCTACAAGCTACATGTAAGTTTTCCACGTAATGTCTCGTAATTTAGGAATATTTTTATAGCTCTATTTTTGGATATAGATGAATCTCGCACCCTCCATACCTCGACTCGTGCCCCCAATCTTAAAATTTAGATCATGAATTATCCAATCTCTAGATCTGCACCCGTACGGACACCCAAATCCGAGTGCACTGAGGTTTTTTCTTTATAAAAATTTCCATTAAGGGCATTATTGTACATTGCACATTGGTGGGATATGAATAAAATTTAGGATACCATACTAATACAGCTCTTCTTCCAGGTTAGTAGCATATCTTCTTCCACTCCTCCTCTCTCTCTCCCTTTTTTTTTTTTTGAGAAGGTAACATATTTGTATATTAATATAAAGACTTCACTAAAATTGTGAAGTCACCCATAATTACAATGAAAGTGCCCATACAAAACAAAACAGAAAGGACACTTATAGCCCGTTTGGCCAAGCTTCTAAAATCAGCTTATTTTGAGAAGTGCTTTTATCAAAAGTACTTTTAAAAAAAGTGCGTTTGGTGAGAAGTAGTTTGTGTTAGGCTAATTAATTAGAAAAGCACTTTTGAGCAGTAATTAGTGTTTGGCCAAGCTTATGAAAACTGCTTCCTAAGTGTATTTTTCTCAAAGTGCTTCTCAGAAAAGTGTTTTGGGAGAGAAGCTACTTTTTTCTGCTTCTCCAAAACTGCTTCTGCTTCTCCTCAAAAGCACTTTTTTTCATTTCAAAAGCTTGGCCAAACACCTCAATTTTTGGCCAAAAGTGCTTTTGACCAAAAAAGCACTTTTGGCCCAAAAAAAAAGCTTGGCCAAACAGGCTATTATAACCCTTGTTCTTCTTACAAGGTATCTAGGGCATCTAAAATGGATTCATGATCCTTCAAAAGTTTTCCTTTACACCAAAAATAAAAAAGAGCTAAACATTTCATCTTTATCTTCTGGAAGCTACCGAACTTTTCTTCAAAGCATCTTTGATTCCTCTCTTCCCAGATTGTCAACATATGCAAGCTGGGACAATTTTCCATCTCTCTTTGTCTCTCGAAAGTGTGCCCTCTTTATTCCAGCTAGCTAGAATATCAAGGATTCTTCCCGGCATTGCCCATGGAATTCCCCTTAAACTGATGAAAATTCTCCATATTTGTATAGTAAATTTGCAATGCAAAAAGAGATGGCTAATTGTCTCTGCCTTCTCTCCAGATAAGTAGCACCTAGAGCACAATTGGAATCCTCTTTTTGTTAGGTTGTCTTGTTAAAACTGCTTCTTTTGCCAATAACCATGTAAAGCAAGCAACCTTGTATGGTCTATATCATCTTCCATGGCCAGCAACCAATATGATTGTTGGATAGGTTGCATTCCTTATAAGCACTCTTAACTGAGAACTTGCCCTCTCTCTCTCCTTTTATTACTCATAAATATTATTCAGCCTTAAGATTAACTATCAGTAACTAAAAGAAAATTTGATATCTAGTCATTATTGTAGATTTGTAATATCTGATTATGATTGTGTAATCAAATCAAATCAAATCAGATATGTTGATTTGTGTTATCTGATCATATAGGATCAAATCATATCAGCTAAGTTAGGAAAGTTATAGATTCTTAAGGATTAGATTAGATTAGAAATACCCCTTTGTCTGAAATCAGGGGATTATTTCCTTTTTTTATTGATTTGTTTTCTCCTATAAATTGTGTATTCTTTGACAGAATAATACATACTATTTCGATACCAAAACTAACATGGTATCAGAGCAGTAGCTTTTTTCAACCTTTTTCTTTTCCTTCTGTTCATGGCTAAAACAACCTTTACTGGGCAAAGAATCCCAGCGGCAAACTGATACAATTTAATATTTGAAGTTGTGTGTCCCAAAAAAAGATTTGCTCTGACTTGGGAAATGTGCCCCATTTCTCTTTCTGAATTTCTGTCCGGCGAACCTGTTCGGTGTTAATTCCAATTTCAAATATGGGGGAAAAAGTTTTCTTTATTTCAGGGGATAAATCTTTTGAGCTTGTTAACATCGGAGATGTCCAGATTAAATGGTTTTCTCTTACAAAGCGTGGCAGGCGATTCACTACTAGCATTAGCGTTGACGAAAACAATCTCATATGGGTTTGCGATGCTATGAAACAAGCATCAAGGGGGAGAGGAGATCTATACAGAAGATGGGGAGGAAACAAGAACAATATCTTTACAGGGTATATCAAAATTACAACATATATGGTAGATATCAGAAATCTATCAAGTCTAGACCTTGAGTTGGAATCCTCCGCCCTCGCCCTAGTAAACCTTTCACCTGACAGAGGAAGATCAATGAAAAAGTGATCGTTGATGAAGTCAGAAAACTCCTCCATGGCCCGCGAAATCAGACTACACCCTAATCTCTCCTCCGGGAATCTAATAGTGTTAAAGTCTCCCCCTAGAACCCATGGAATATCCCATTCCCCCATCACATTGGCCAGTTCGTCCCAGACAAACACCTTGGACCCTTCTCCTACCGGTCCGTACACTCCCCCAAATTCCCACTCCACCCCCCTCACTCTATCTTTGACAAATGCTGCTAAAGAAAAAACTCCCTTCGTAATCTCCTTTACCTCCAAGCTTCTATCATCCCACATTAGAAGAATGCCCCCGGCACTTCCCACTGCTGGAACCAGTCATATTTTACCCAATTACCTCCCCAAACACTCCTCACAATCACATCCCACAAAACTTCCATTTTTGTCTCCTGAAAACAAACTAGGTTAGCACCCCACTCTCTAACTCCCACTTTGATGATGGCCCTTTTATTTGGGTCATTCATCCCCCTCACATTCCATGAAAGAATCTTAACTTCCATAAGTAACAATATCCCCCTTCCCCCTTCCCCCCCCCCCCCCACCCCCTAGCCGAGCTCCCTTCCTCCCTATCACACACCCGGCCCCTTCTCTGGTACACCACTACATCCCCTAAATTATTTTGCTTAACACCTTGACCCAACTCCCTCCCTGCACCATCATAAAAAGATTGTTGCTCAATCTCCCTCAACAGTTCTAACACCCTATCTTCCTTCCCTTCAAAAGAAACACCTAGAAACTTCCCAAAGTTTAATAGTTTATCCTCCATCCAGAAAGACATATCCCCTTCTTCAATCCGTGACGAAATTGGATAGGCGTCTTCTATATGTACCCTTTCCTTGCTCCTGCCGGAGGAATACAAGAGCATAGCATTGCTAGCAATAGGAACCTTAGGTGCCGTAAGGATCTCACCATTTCCTTGAGGGGTGGCAACCTCTGAAATTAACACCCCGCTGCTATGGGAATGTCCAGAAACACCAGTACGGTAGCAGGAAGGAAGAGAGCATGGAACCCTTGGCGGCATATTAACTGGAAATACAGGTCCGACACTAACATAAATTGGGACATGCTCAACAATCTCCCCACAAGAAGAAGAAGCAGCTTGAAGTGTAACCTCAGCACAACTAAGCCCAGGGGCAGATGAGGGGGCGATGGAGCTGGGTCCATCAGAGGCCGGACCTTTAGCCGGTGCTGCCCCTGAAGCAGCGGCCATCGAAGAGGGGAGCAGGTCACTAGAGCTCGGTGAAGAAATGCCACTGTGTGAAGCACCGTTGGCAGAAAAAGGAAGAACGATTGTTCCCATATGCTTAGGAGCCGTATCAGACACAACTTGAAATAATCTGGGTCCCTTAGGATCAATTCTAATAGAATTAGGAAAAGTTGTTGGGCCCATGTGAGGAGGCTCAGGCCTATACTTGCTGAAAACTTGCCCCGCCCTATGATAATTAGAAGAGGACCGGCCATTCTGCCTTTCCAGCATGCATCACTAACCCATTCACGTCTTCTCATCCTGTTAAAATTTTGTCTTCTTCTCCCAAATTCAAACCTCCCGTCTCTTCTCGATCTAACGTCTGATTCCGGCTTAGTCCACTGATCCGATGAGCCCTCCCCTCCCCTCAGAGACAGATTTCCCCTCCCATCCCTTCTATTTGACCGTCCCTTTTCTTCCGCCACTATCACAGGCATAAAGATAGGGCGAAATTCAGGGCTCAACCAAACCCTATAACTCAAGTAGCCATCTTCCACCCCAGTGGAGACAGGAATTCTGCCCCCTTTCCTCACCACAATCCTCACTCGGGAGAGATCGTGTAAGCTGCAAGTGACATCAATAAAAACCCCACACATTTCCCCAATCTTCTTGAATAGGTCAAGACACCAAAGGTGCACCGGGAGACCCACCATGTTGACCACCAATGATTCGCCGGTGAAACGAGGGTCGAGACACCCATCGTGCTCCACCCATCTGTCTAGCTTTTGTTCCTACATGACCTGATTAATTCGATCAGGCAATAGATAGAGAGGTAGCAATTTCTCGAACGAACCGTACTCCTTCGTATACGTCAGGAGTTTGGTTTTTTTGGGGTGATAGTGGAAAAGTTGACAGATAAGTCACCCTTACATACATCAATAATATATTTTCTCCCGTGCTTTCTCACAGAAATCAAATGCTCCCAAGCACAATTCCCTAGGACACTCTCTCTCCTACTTTCTAGGACTGTAGAGTAACCTTTCCGGCGTCTTTCTTGCCGGAAAATCCCCTTTCTTCCTTAAGATACAAAGATATTTCCAAACTAGTTATAATATGAAGGAAAACATTATATACTTTGCGGTGGGTTTCAAATCATACGAGATAGAGAGATGTACAACAAATTCTGAAGAATGGTTTGAATGGACAGAGCGTGGAAGGAACCTAATCAGAAGGACTACATTCAGCAGAAAATCGATGTTGTGGCTGTGTGATAACATGAAAGAAGCATCAAAGGTGAAAGGTAATTATGTGAAAAGGTGGAAAACCAGAGATAAAACATCAGAGACATACTGTGCAAGGAATTTCAGTAGTTATGGTCGTTATATTTCCATCATTGGGGTAATAGGTAGGGGAAGATCGGTCATTATTGTACCAGAGGCAGCATTCAATGCAGGGTGGCTCNATCCAGTTAATGATGTAATGGAAATATAGAGTCTGGCAAATGTTTTGGGGGGGAAGGTGGGGGTTCTACCTACTATACTTGGGGATGCCTTTGGGAGCCAAGAGCAAATCAAAAGGAATATGGAATAATGTGTTGGAAAAATGTGAAAAGAAATTGTCTAACTGGAAGAACCAGTATTTGTCAATGGGAGGAGGCTGATTTTGATCAATTCTGTTTTGGATGCCATGCCTACATACATGATGTCTTTATTTCCAATGCCAGCTAGTGTAGTGAACAGAATTGATGCCCTTAGAAGAAACTTTCTATGGGAAGGTAACTGTGACAAAAAGAAGTTTCACCTGGTTAAGTGGGGTGATCTAATTACAAGCAAAAAATCAGGGGGGTTGGGGATCAAAAATCTGAAAGTGCAGAATCAAAGTCTGATGCTGAAGTGGTTGTGGAAATTTGCAGCAGATGAGCAATCTCTGTGGACAGAAGTGATTAGGGAAAAATATGGAAAGGAAGGAAGCTGGACAACCAAGACAGTAAGAAGACCATATGGAGTCGGTCTGTGGAGATCAATTAGGAACTTATGGCCAAAACTAATCAACAAGGCAAAGTTCAAAGTTGGTAATGGTAGAAAGATTTCACTATGGGAGGACAATTGGCTAGGCCAAGGATCTCTGAAGGGACTATTCCCGGATATTTTCAATTTGTGTCAACAACAGAATGCTACTATAGAAGAGGTGTGGTCAAACCAAGGATGGAATCTCACATTCAGAAGACTGTTAAATGATTGGGAGATTGACAGAGTTATGGAATTCTACAGTTCTCTGCAGCAGTTCAGTGGCATCATCTCAAACCAAGTTCAAGACATGATCAAATGGCAAGGCAATTAGTCAAGGGAAGTTCTCAGTTAAAGATGCTTACAAGGAGTTCAATCAGTCCAATAATCAGGTGGAATGTTGGCCATGGAAGATGATTTGGAAAGTAAAAATACCACATAAGGTGGCATGCTTCACATGGCTACTGGCAAGAGAAGCAGTTCTAACTCATGACAATCTAACTAGAAGAGGTTTTCAATTGTGCTCCAAATGTTATCTATGTGAAGAGGAGGCAGAGACAATTCACCATCTCTTTTTGCACTGCAAGTTCACCTCTCAGATATGGAGAATCTTCATCAGTCTGAGGGGAATTCAATGGGCAATGCCAGGAAGAGTCCTTGATATTCTGGCAAGCTGGAGTAAAATGGGCACACTTTGTAGAGAAAGAGAGAGATGGAGAATTGTCCCAGCATGCATATGGTGGACAGTTTGGGAAGAAAGGAATCAAAGATGCTTTGAAGATAAGTCTAGCAGCATTCAGAAGATTAAGATGAAATGTCTAGCTCTTTTTTATTTTTGGTGTAAAGGTCAGCTTTTGGAGGATCATGAATCCATTTTAGATGTTTTAGAGTCCTTATAAGAAGAAGAAGAAGGACTAGGAGTGCCTAATTTTTGCTAGGGCATCCTTTTTTTGTAATTATGGGGGACTTCACAATTTTAGTGAAGTCTTATATCAATATACAACTATGTTATCTTTTTCAAAAAAAAAGTCACCCTTACTGCCACTCTACAGAACCGTAAGAAGTTCCCATCGAACCACCTGTTTCCTTTGATAAGAATTTTTGAAGCTTGAGACTTGTCGACAAAACGAAAGAGATATGAGTGTCCCCCAGTTGCGATATTTTTAGCCCGTCCTTGACGTTCCATGCCTCTGCTTCCTAGTTCCTAGCAGCCTCTGCAGAACCAACCCATTTGGAGAATGACCCAATCAGACAAGATTCCAAGAAACCCTTGCGCCTGAGAGTGTGCACCTCAGACAGCGAGAAGTGCGGCTCCTGCCCTACGTCGAGCTTTCGATGGCATCTTCCCCCAAGTTCTAGGGCTGGCCAAGAGGCAGCTTTGATGAGAGACATGTTTTCTAGTTTTCTAGATTCTAGAGAGAAGTAGGAGCTTCTCTCTGTAGATTCCATCATATTCTAAATGCGGCTGTCCCAAAAAAGAAGAGAGATCTGGCCAGAAAAAGCCTCAAAGGTTGGAATATCAGTAGTCACAGTGGGTGAAAACAGTATATAGGAAGGGAAGAAAGTTTTCTGGTACTGAACAAAGGAAACAGTCATCGGAATCTGGGGTTTAATGGCTGGAAAAAGAAAAAGTCGTCAGATTTTGGTGAAACTGAAAAGGGAAGGCACGGAAAAGCCTCGAGAAGAGGCTGTCTGAAGAAAAAAGTTTGAAAAGTCGCCGGAAAAAGCCACACGCTCCAACGCATGGCTGAGATCTCGCAAGAAAAACAGGCGAGTTGGCGCGCGCGTGAGGGCGCGTGAGGGCTCGGTTGCCAGAGAACTTCACTGGGGTTTGGACGCGGGAAGCTTGGCTCTTGATGGGGGTAGTGGAGTCTTAGGAAAAAGAAGAGAGAGAAGAGTCTCGGGGAGCGTGCCTGGGAGCATTTCAGCTTTTGAGTCGAATTTCTATTCTGACAAAAAATATACAAAGAGAAATTTACTATATCTAGGCTAACTACTGATTTGCCATTAAAAGTGTTTGGGTGTACTGCTTTTGTTCACAACCATGATCATAATAGGAGCAAACTAAAACCTCATGCAAGAAAGTGTGTTTTTATAGGCTATGCTCCAAATCAGAAAGGGTATTGTTATGATCTGAATACAAAAAAGATTGTGGTTACTATGAATTTTACTTTTTCTGAATCCAAACCTTTTTTTGGCACTCATCTTCAGGGGGGAGAAGTTTGTAGAAGAAGAGTTGTTTTGCAATAATGAGGGAATGAGTCAAAATAAAAAAGAACCTAGTTACCTGATAAACATGGATGAGCTAAATATGTATGATAATGATCTAGGAAAGATAAGGAATGAAAATGCTATAGATAATAAAGGCTATGATTTTGAACTTGTAAAATCAAAGCATGATCTAATTAACAACAAAAACGGTGAACAAAAGAGTTGTGCGTTAACACGAGGAGAAACCAGAATCTTGGAAAAGAGACCGAAAACTCTCAACATGGTCAGTCATCCACTAAACAAGACCAGAATGAAATTCCAGGTAATGAGATTCCACGTAGTACCTCAAACGTGTCTATTTCTGATACATCTCTTGTTCCTTCAGATCTTGATCTTCCTATAGCTAAAAGAAAAGATGTGAGAAACGTCACTAAACACCCCATGTCAAACTTTGTGTCATATAAAAAATTGCCCCCTTCGTATTCAACTTTTCTTTCTCAATTAGCTATTTTTGAGATACCAAAGAATGTGCAGGTTGCTTTAAATGTTCCTGAATGGAGGGAGGCAATTTTAGAGGAGATGAAAGCCCTAGAACAAAATGAAACTTGGGAAATTATGGATCTACCACGAGGAAAGAAAACAGTGGGTTGTACGTGGGTTTTCACCATCAAATTCAAGTCAAATGGGTCACTGGAAAGATATAAGGCGCGTCTTGTAGCTAAAGGGTTTACTCAAACCTACGGCATCGACTACCTTGAAACATTTGCTCCAGTAGCCAAACTGAATTCTATTAGAGTCCTCCTTACTGTTGCCGTATCTTAATTGGCCCCTACAACAGTAAGATGTAAAGAATACATTCCTCAATGGAAAACTTGAAAAGGAGGTCAAATGGGTCACTGGTAAGATATAAGGCGCGTCTTGTAGCTAAAGGGTTTACTCAAACCTACGGCATCGACTACCTTGAAACATTTGCTCCAGTAGCCAAACTGAATTCTATTAGAGTCCTCCTTACTGTTAACGCTAATCTTGATTGGCCCCTACAACAGTTAGATGTAAAGAATGCATTCCTCAATGGAAAACTTGAAAAGGAGGTCTACATGGATCCTCCTCCGGGCTTTGAAAATCGATCGGGGATAAAGGTATGTAGACTTAAAAGGTCTCTCTATGGTCTAAAGCAATCTCCTCGAGCTTGGTTTGAAAAATTTACTCAATTTGTTAAAGGGTTGGGTTACTTGCAAGGACAAGCAGATCACACAATGTTTATTCGGCATTCACTACAAGGAAAAATAACAATACTTATAGTGTATGTTGATGACATTATACTTACGGGAGACGACTCAATTAAGATGAAGAATTTAAAGGACCAGTTAGCATCAGGAATTCGAAATCAAAGACTTGGGACCCTTGAGGTATTTTCTTGGCATGGAAGTGGCTTAATTAGGAGGGAATAATGGTATCTCAAAGAAAATGTGCTGGATTTGTTGAAAGAAACAGGGATGAGCGGGTGCCGACCAGCAGAAACTCCTCTTGACCCAAACATAAAGATCGGGAATAAAGAAGGAGATCTTATTGACAAAGGTCAATATCAGAGATTGGTAGGAATACGTATCTACCTATCGCACACTCGTCCTGACATAGCTTTTGCGGTAAGCTTGGTTAGTCAGTTTCTGCATTCTCCTCAAAAAGAACATCAAGAGGCTATGTATCGAATTTTGAGGTACTTGAAAAGCTCACCGGGAAAAGGGTTGTTGTTCAAGAAAAGTGATAAAAGGAGCATTGAGGCATACACAGATGCAGATTGGGCAGGGTCCTGTACTGACAGAAGGTCTACTTCTGGGTATTGTACATTTATTTGGGGAAATCTTGTGACATGGAGAAGTAAAAAACAAAATGTTGTGGCATGAAGCAGTGCTGAAGCAGAGTACAGATCTATGGCTCATGGAATCTTTGAGATTATTTGGCTTAAGAAAATGATGGAGGAACTTAGAAGACCTCTAACTTTACCAATGAAGCTATACTGTGACAATAAAGCTGCCATAAGCATTGCCCACAATCCAATTCAACATGATAGAACAAAACATATTGAGGTGGATAGGCATTTCGTCAAGGAGATGCTTGAAGAAGGAAGTGTGTGCTTGCTATTTTTTTTTTTTTTTTGATGTGTGTGCTTGCTATTTGTGCCAACAGATCAGCAGACATCAAATATTTTTACTAAGGGGTTATTTAAACCAAGATTTGAAAGTCTTGCGAGCAAGTTAGGCATGTCGGATATCTACATGCCAACTTGAGGGGAGTGTAGATTTGTAATATCTGATTATGATTGTGTAATCAAATCAAATCAAATCAGATATGTTGATTTGTATTATCTGATCATATAGGATCAAATCATATCAGCTAAGTTAGGAAAGTTTTAGATTCTTAGGGATTAGATTAGAAATACCCCTTTGTCTGGAATCAGGGAATTATTTCCTTTTTTATTGATTTATTTTCTCCTATAAATTGTGTATTCTTTGACAGAATAATACGTACTGTTTCGATACCAAAATTAACAATTATCATCAGCAGCACATACCGCTCCTGATCATAAAACTAAAGCCTGATATTTTCGCTTCCCTGAAACGTCCTGTAATAACCAACTTTATGAAATTTTGTTATATGTTCTTATCACATTGTGGTTATCAGCTTTATGAACTTTCAAGCATCACTAGGCACACAGCCACTTTTCCTAAATTTTTTGTGGTTGAAAGTGGGGGGTGGTTCACGTAGAAGTTTCTCTGGAAAAAGCTCAAGCTTTGGGATTATTCGGAATCCACGCGAGCCATCTGGAAGTGTTTTTCGTCGCTTTGTGAAGGAAATAGTCATCCAAGAGCCAAAGCTACAACAAAGGTAGGTCTTTCAGATTTAGAAGCTCCAATTTCAAGGAGTAGACCTGTAGCAACTTATGATACATCAACTTCTTCTACATGTGTAGAAGGCTAGCAAAAAGACTCAATTTCCTTCCGATCGAACCTTCACCTTGATTCAAGAACTCGTAGAAGCAAAATCTTGTTTATCTCACATTCATCAATCAAAAAGAACCTGAACAGCATACCACGATCTATTTAAATCAATCACACCCACAATATGCAACAAAACAGTTAAATCCAAATACTTAATGTCAAGACATAAGAACACCAGACAATATGAGCAATTGGTGAACCGGGTCATGTTCAATGTTCATTAGTTAAGGCACTCCATGATGAAATTGTGATTAGAAAGAAGGACAATCCAAATCAAGAAAGAAGATATGGCAAAGACATAGAAATGATGATAGAACTAGAATAAAAGCAATCATAGAATTGCCATGAATCGTACTATGCAATTCCAAGCACAGTTGTGGCACATACCTGACTTAACAGCTTCCAGGATATGTTTGAAGATTTTGCAGAAGTTGCAGCTATATCAACGCACAGGAGAATCTTAAAAGAAAAGGCAAAGATGTCAGTCTACAAATTCATCCATGAAATAACGAGTGGCCATGTTGACATGCATAGAAACATCAAAATGAGGGAAAAGACACTGAGAGGATGAACATGGTGTCTTACAGCTGGTAGAGGACCTAACTGAGCACGTAAAGACGAGAAATCCAGTTCTTGAATCGGGGAAGTCCCATCAGCAGCACGGGAAACAGCATCTTCAACCTGACAAGATAATGACAAATATATTTAGAATGTCTACAATCTGAAAGTTGTCTCTGCTACCCATAAAATGAGTTCACTTACTAGACAACCATCCTCATTCTATAAACACACTAACACCATGCAACAACATTTATAGGATTATCTGAGAGGAGCAATGCATCAAAGCAAATATTTTTCCACTTTGATAAAAAAGAAAGCCTGCATTGTAGAGAATCCTGTTTAATTAAAATCTATTCATATCAATCAGTATTCACCAAAGTGTTGCTGTAGTTAATATTGCAGCTGATTCTGAAACCATATGAAGCACTAGTCAGGATTACTTTCCCATTATCCAAAATGAAAACATAGTCAATCCTTTAAAATCTAAAGAACAGGAGCTTACAAGATGTCCATCACAGGAAGAGCGTATCATATCAAGAACCCTAAGCTCACAAAACTGAAGTCCTATGTCTCTGATCATTATTAAATAATCTAAAAGGAGACTGGTAATAAGTCATGCCACAATTCTGACAAGAACTCTAAGCTCAGAAAGCTAACGTCCAACTTTCTGTTTCTTCTTACACGTCTAACATTAGTTCGATTTTTTCATTCAAAGACAGCAATTATTCACACAGATACGGAAAATCCAACTAAATGCCAGTTAACAGCAATAATAGCCCCCTCATAGTGAAACAACCTTTCTCGGAACCCTAGGAATCCATAACAAAAGATATTGAAAAGTGTACTCCCAGACCAGAAGCTTAGGACTTGACAGAAAAGACGCCATTATTCCCTGCTCCCCATTTCCATACATCATGGCTAGCCAGCGGAAAACTTTGTTTGTGAAGCTTCTCAATTAAACTATGAAATTCTGCGACCTACCAATCTTGCAAGTTCCTCCGAGACCTCAACTCCCATGGACTTCTCCACCCTGTAGCCATTGTATTTGTTGAACTAACATCTCCTTCTGGCATGAAAACCTGTATATATTTTGAAATGTGATACTCAAATTGTCGTTCCCACACCACCTCTGTGTCTCTAAAAACTTACCCTACTCTCATCACCTACCCTGAATGATACATAACCTAGAAATCCTCATCCCACCCCTTCAAGGTATTCTTCCAAAGCCCGCATCCATGAGGGAGTGTGATATCTTTAGCCCTCCACCCCCATCAAAAACCCCATATTTCTCCACAATCACCCCCCTTCAAAGTGCATTCTCATCTCTCCGTAATCTCCGCAACCAATTTCCATTAATGCCCTGTTAAAGGCTTTCAAATCTTTGATCCCAAGCCCACCCCAACACTTTGGTGTTGTGACAGTCTCCCATTTACCAAGTTAAATTTCCTTTCCCTGCTAGAAGTGTCCCATATGAAATTGAGCATTTAACAAAGACATGAAATATGTAAGTATACTCGAAAGGGTACTCTTTATTAACACTTCCTTTCCTCCTTTGAATAGGTATCTCTCTTGCCAACCCGCAAGTCTTTTTTCAACCCTATCAATCACCGGGTTCCAAACTGTTTGGTCCTTATAAGATGCTCCAAGTGGTATTTTTTTGATGAAGTAAGATGTTGCATTAAAGGCATCAAGAAGATGCAAAGAGTACAAGAAAGAGGTTCAGTTTGCTCCTAAATACAAAAATCTAGGTCAGAGCTTTGAGCAAAACCAAAACCAAAAGGAAAAAACTGGCTTTTAAGCCATAGTGAGAGAGCTAATAAAATCTAACATGGAAATTACATCATTTACAGGGGCTAAATTACTCTAACTGAACAGATTCATCAAACACTTAGACTTCAGGGTGCAGTTGGGAGTTGAAATGCCATCAAAACATCTGCGATTTCTCTCTGTCCATATACACCAAAAATGCATGTTGGGATCATTTGTCAGATCTTCTTGATGGCCCTGTCAACTTTCCAAGAGTTCCAACTTTCCACTGCTACCTTTATGTTTTGTGGAGTTGCCCAGCTAATTCCAAAAACTGATAGGAACATATGCCATATATTTGCTGCCACTGGGCAGTGTAAGAAAAGATGATCCCAAGTGGTATTTCGAAAAGTAGTAGGAAGCGCCCCCCCCCTTGCAATTTCAAACTTGTGCTAATGCCTCTATGTTTTCCACCTCACCAACTAGGATGATTTTGCATCCTCTCTAAGAAGGAATTTTAGACCAAACACCTGGAACCATGTCAACACTTGTCTCAAGTACTCCAACTGAGCCCTACCGAGCTCTAGTAAAAACTTTGAATATTTAAAAAAATATTAGAATGGGTCTGAGATTAGATCTTTCAACATACAAATAGTCTTGTGCCACCCACTTTACCTATTTACACGTTACGTGAGCTTTTCTCTGGGCTAAGAGTTTTTGAAAGGAGAACCAATCAGCTTAGAGCCAAGCATTCCTGTCTCCTCAAGGGATCAGAATAGCGATGGATTTATGACATTCATTTCATCAACTAGCCAGCCCCCATTCCCTTATTAGATAAGCACTTACCCTTATTTCAAATTATCAAAAGCTCAAGCTCTCATATTTTCTGAGTTTCTCTTTGAATCTTTCTTATGCAAATCCAGCTAAAGGATATTGAAGAACCAAGAGACTTCGAGCCTGTTTGGATGGGCTTGTTTTAAGTGGCTTTTAAGCCAAAATAGCTTTTAAGCCATAAGTTAGGAATTCTATCTTTTGGCTTTTGGCTTGTTTTTGTCATTTTAGCTTAAAAAGAAGTGCTTAAAAGTACTTTTTTACTTTATCCAAACACTACAAAATGACTTAAAAGCTATTTTGGCTTAAAAGCATTTAAAAAAAGTCAATCCAAACGGGCTCTTCATTTTATCATTTCTGGCCCAGATTTAAAGACCCACAAAATCAAAATACAGGAGTACAAAAACATGAAGACCAGTAGCAAACAGTATCACAAAATTATTAAAAGTTATCAAGCTAAGCAAAGAGTTTGGATTGGATTTTCAAGGCTGTGAGAAGGAGGCTCTGCAGCTATTCATGAAGATCAATCACAAGAGGCAAGCAAACAAGGGAGAAGCAGAATTGGTGGTGGCAACAACTCCAAAAACTAAGGGTTTCAAAGAGCTTAAAAGTCTGGATATAGGGAGCAATTTTCAAAGCAATGGCACCAGAAGCAGGGGAGGTTACCTTATCATCAAAGATCAATGAAAGTCAACGTCATATCATGGAACGTAAGAGAGCTAAACAGGCCAAGGAAGAGGGAAACGATCAAGAGTTGTATCAATACCTGGAAAGATGATGTGTATTGCTTTCAAGAATTCACATTGGAAGGTGATATCACAAGAATTGTTAAAGATCTATGGGCAAACAGATGGGGGAAATTTGCATCGCTGGAACCGAGCGGAACCAGGGGAGGCATTCTGCTTATGTGAGACAGTAGGATTTGGGATGGTGAAATAAGTAGCTTGGGATCTTACTCTATTTCATGTAAATTCACAGGAAAAATCCAGGACTTCACCTGGCATTTAACTAGTGTTTATGCTCCAAATGATAGAGAAGAAAGAGAAGAGGATTGGTGGGAAGTTGGCGCAGCTAGGGGATTATTCAGTGGCCCCTGGATTGTATGTGGGGATTTTAATACAGTTAGATTTCCCTCCGAAAAGAAAAATTGCAACAGATTCACTAGAGCAATGACTGATTTCTCTGAATTCATTGAAGACATGGGGTTTAGTGAACTTACAACTGTTAGGAGGCAGATTCACTTGGAGAAAAGGAGATAGAAACAACTCTGCAGCTAGACTTGACAGATCTCTGATCTCTGAAGACTGGGATGAGGGTTTTAGAAACATAAAACAGTCAACTCTTCATAGAGTGACTTCTGATCACACCCCATTATTGCTTCAATGTAGGAACTGGGAATCAACTAAATCCTATTTCAAATTTGAAAATTGGTGGTTGCAGACAGAGGGATTCAAAGACATGGTCAAAAACGAGTGGCACTCATTTACTTGTGAAGGAAGGCCAGACTACATCTTGGCTTTCAAGTTGAAAGCCTTGAAAGATAAACTCAGAAATTGGAGCAAAACAATCCAAGGGAACCTGGAGATGCAGAAACTCAACATACTCACTCAATTGTCTGAGCTAGATGAGATTCAAGATCAAAGAGACTTGAATGAGGATGAAATACTTACCAAAGCTACCTTGTTTATGGAGTTTGAGGAAATTGCTAGACACGAATAGGTGGCATGAAGACAGAGATCCAGGGAAACATGGTTGAAACAAGGGGATAGGAACACAAAGTTCTTTCATAGAACAGCCAATGCACACAGAAGACAAAACAACATTGATCTTCTAGACGTAGAAGGCCAACCTATGAGGAACCCAGCTGACATCAAAAGAGCGATTGTCACATACTATCAAAGGTTGTATGCAGAAACAGAAGAATAGAGGCCGCAAGGCAACCTCAGAGTGTGTCCCACAATCACAGCAGAAGCAAACCAAATGTTGCAGAGTCCATTTGAAGCTCAAGAGATATGGAATAGTGTCCAAGCATGTGCTGGGGACAAAGCCCCTGGACCTGATGGCTACTCCATGGCTTTCTTCACCCATTGCTGGGAGGTGGTCAGCACAGATGTAATAGCTGTTGTACAGAACTTCTATGATAGAGGAATCTTTGAGAAAAGCTTCAATGCAACCTACGTAGCTTTGATCCCAAAAAAGAAGGGCGCCAAAGAACTTAAAGATTTCAGACCTATCTCCCTTATAAGTAGCATCTATAAAATAATTTCAAAACTACTTATTGAGAGACTCAAGAAAGTTGTGCACAAATTGGTAGGCACTCAACAAATGGCCTTTATCAAAGGGAGACAGATTATGGACACCATTCTCATCTATGTTACTCGGACTCTCCGAAAATGTCACCGGGTTCGTGTCGGATTCTCCAAAAGCAGTGTATTTTTGGAGAATCCGACACGGGTGCGGCAGTATTTTGGAGAGTCTGCGCAACATAGATTCTCATTGCTAATGAGTGTATAGATGCAAGGATACGAAGTAAGAAACCAGGGATATTATGCAAACTTGACATTCAGAAGGCCTTTGATAATTTGAATTGGAACTTCTTACTTGGGCTCTTAGTGAAGATGGGTTTTGGAGAAAGATGGGTCAACTGGATCAAGTTTTGCATTAGTACAGTAAGATTTTCTATCCTGGTAAATGGCTCACCGGCTGGCTTCTTTCCATCACAGAGAGGGCTGAGGCAAGGCAGGGAGATCCTCTCTCCCCCTTCCTTTTTATCATAGCCATGGAAGGCCTTAATGACATGTTGAAAACTGCTCAAATCAACAATTGGGTCAACGGTTTCAACGTATCTCACAGGGCAGCCAGCAACCTGGAAATCACACACCTCCAATATGCAGATGGTACACTGGTGTTCTGTGATGCTGACAGAGAACAACTGAAGATGATGAGGGTGATATTCGTTCTATTTGAAGCTATTTCTGGGTTGCACATTAACCGGAGCAAAAGCCATTTATATCCCGTTAATGAGGTAAATGGACTCCAAAACCTGGCTAACATTCTTGGAGGAAAGATAGGGGAACTACCGACTATATATTTGGGCATGCCTCTAGGAGCTAAGAGCAAGTCCAGAGGGATTTGGAATGATGTATTGGAGAAGTGTGAAAAGAAGCTGGTTAACTGGAAAAGTCAATACTTATCCTTGGGAGGAAGACTAATCTTGATTAATAGTGTGTTGGATGCCTTACCTACTCACATGATGTCTCTATTCCCGATTCCTGTCAATGTGGTGAAACGAATAGATGCAATGAGAAGGAAATTTCTGTGGCAAGGCAACAGCGACAACAACAAAATTCATCTGGTAAAATGGGATGCTCTATCGGTCAGCAAGAAGAAAGGAGGACTAGGAATCAGGAATTTGAGAGTACAGAATCACAGCTTGATGATGAAGTGGTTCTGGAGATATGGTTCCAATGAAAATTCACATTGGAAGGAAGTAATCAAAGGGAAATATGGAGTAGAAGGAAACTGGGCAACCAAACATGTTAGTGGTCCTTATGGAGTAAGCCTCTGGAAGTCTATTAGAAACTTATGGCCAAAATTCAGAAGAAAGGCCCACTTCAGAATAGGTAATGGTTTGAAAACTTCTTTCTGGGAAGACAAATGGCTTGGCCAAAATTCACTTAAGCAGCTATTCCTGACATCTACATCCTGAACCAGCAACAAGAAGCAACTGTGGGTGAAGTATGGTCTATCCATGGTTGGAACCTTAGCTACAGAAGACTACTCAATGACTGGGAAATAACCAGGATAACAGAATTTTACAAAACATTAGATCAGTTCAAGGGGACATCCACTCTCTGAAGACTCTGTTCTGTCGCAAGGGAACAGGCAAGGTATTTTCTCAGTCAAATCAGCATACAAGGAATTCAACCTCTCTAATAACCAGATTGATAGCTGGCCTTGGAAGTTAATATGGAAAGTCAAAATTCCATATAAAGTTGCCTGCTTTACTTGGCTCTTGGCCAGAAAAGCAGTTCTGAATCAGGACATCCTCATCAGAAGGGGCTTCCACCTATGCTCCAAATGATATCTATGCGGTGAAGAGGCTGAGACAATCAGCCATCTTTTTTTGCATTGCAGGATTACAGAACAAATATGGAGGATTTTCATTAATCCGAAGGGGATCATGTGGGTAATGCCTAGGGATATAATGGACGTCCTAAGATGCTGGAGCAATTACGGCACCTTAACCAATAAGAAAGAAAGATGGAATATAGTCCCAGCTTGCATTTGGTAGACAATTTGGTCAGATAGAAATCAGAGATGCTTTGAAGACAGAAGTAGCACCATACAGAAATTGAAAATGAAATGTTTAGTTCTTTTCCACTTTTGGTGTAAACAAAAGTATATGGAAGATCCAGAATCCATCATTGAATGTCCTAGGCTCTCTGTAGTACAGTAGGGATTTAAGATATTCCTATACCATCTTCTGTAAATTTGAAAGACTGCACCTCCTTGGTGCAGTTGATATATATACAAAATTGTTACCTTCTCAAAAAAAAACAGCCACCAACTATATCCAATTTTAAGGACAAACTAGAAAATATATGTAAAATACATAGAAGTTCCGCACGGGATATTAACTGATACACATACAACCAGCAGATAAGGAACATACAGATGCTCTTCCAAAGGCGCTATCTACCCATTCAGCCAGCTCTAGTGTAGCTTTGTCTTCTGGAGGCAAAGAGAAACGGTTGACAGCCTCTTCTCCAATATCATACTTTGCCCTTTGCATACAGCTGCATCAACACAATTAAAAAGATATTGCTTAAGCCAAAAATTGACCTCACATCTATAGGTGATAAGAGTGCAGGTTAAGGAGCAGCTTGATAACCTAATTTAGCACTTAAAACCGTAGTCCTGATTTGGATGTACAAGGGAAAGCAATGGAAACAAAGTTGCAATGGCATCAGATTGTACTCCTCAACTCTTTCCTAGGACTGGTATATCTATAACGAATTTTAGGATGCAGGCTATTCCAAACCCGAATTTGGTACACAAACTTAAATTGGGTTCTAAATGTAATGATAATGGCAAAATGACATGCCAAAGAATCTAAATATCCAAATGAAAACTTTAAAACAATGATTGGGATGGCTGAAGACATCTATAAATCCCTTTGGATGCCCAGTGTTGTCAAAAGCGAAAAGCTCTAAAAAGCGCCCCGGGTCTATTGGGGCTTTAAGTGCAAAGCGCAATTAAAATGTGGGCTTTAATAAAAAAGGAGCAATAAAGGAAAAAAATAAATATATATGTAATTCAAGAAAAAAGAGTAGCAACTTCACTCATAATGTTTTTTTTAACAACTAATACACTTATTTGTCGATTATTATTATTGTTTAGTACTGCCTGATTCAAGAGAGAACTCATGGGCAATAAGGCACACGCCTTAGTGCCTTGCTTACACTAAAGCGCAACTTAAGCGAGGCGAAGCGCGCTTCTTGAGTTTTTCTGAGCTTTAGGACTTAAGCGCGCCTTAAATGAGCCTTTGACAATACTGTGGATGCCTCTTCATAATTGATACGAGATACTATTTAACCCAGTCAGATATAAGTGTGTCAAATATTTGACTCTGATATCGTATGAAATACTCTAAGAATCCAACCGTAACTTCAAGGCAATGGTTGGAAAGGCACAAGACTATTTATTTTGTAAGGCTAAGATCATTAATCATGCGAAAAGTTCCTACATGCAAGCAGTATATAGTACAAGACTATTATAGGCCACAACTGAACTAAGGGCTGAAAGGTAAGGGGCAAGTCCAGCAGGAAAGGCAGCAGTGGAAACTAAGGGGATGGGGACTCACAATGCAAGGATAGAAATTAACTGAGGTGGAGGATAAGAGATATCCCCAAAAACAGGAAAAAGGTTAAGGCAATATGGTAACTATATCATCCCAGCACGATTCAACCCTACATTGACATGACAATTCTGCCAGAGCATCAGACGGATAAATTCAAGCCATTGCTGTAAAATTGAAACTAAGATTCAAATTATCTTTCCAGCATAAATATTAAAAAATGTTTAACCATCATCTAAAAGGAAAAACATTTAACATTAGATACAATGCAGGCTCGCCAAGAACTCTCAAGGCAACAAGAGATACAACTACTGGCCTGTAAACAAGAGACACTGATTTAGAAAGAGCTACCTTCAACCCTAAATATTTCTAGGTAGTATTAAATTGATAGAGACGTACACTCTTCTGAGAAAATTTTATAATGCATTCCCAATAATCAAAAATGAAATAAGAGAAGGCATACAGTGAGGACAACTAGAACAACACTTTTTCTAAGGTTTTTGACTCAGTTGTCTGGAAACAAAAGGACATTTCTAAATTATATGCATTAAAATGACAAAGTAGAAACACTAGTACTTACAGGTTTAGCAGTTTGGATGGGGCTGCACGTAATATCGTAAGAGCCTCCCTCCATCTCCACTGTCTTTCAGAGAATGGGAGAAGGCACTGCAAAATTGACAAACGCCATTCCCAATCCTCAATAAATCTTTTGGCATTCATAATTCTCCATTCTATGGCTTCTTTGATACCAGCAGACATATTTACTTCCCCATTATTCTCCTTCTCTGAGTTTGAAGATGGTAGATATTGCCGCAATATATCTAATAGTTGCCCTATAAACATTACAACGGTCTTATTTTGCCCATCATGAGTTGCATCCTCCAATTGTTGCTCCCTCGATATATTGGATGATTCAGATGAGCTGCTTGATGAAGCACAAGGTGTCAAATTGAGAGAAAGGCCATCCATATGCAGAAGAGAGATGATAATGTTCACCATCAGTATCTGTGATTGCATGGGGGAAAAAAGCCCTTTGCTGTAAGTAATACAAGGACTAATAAAACAAATAAAAGGGGCAAGACGGAAATAGCCAACTTCAGAAATCATTCCTCCAACTTTGGAAATCAAAAATCAAACCACAGTCTACACAAAAGAAAATTTCTGTCATTGCAATAGTATCACAAATCATTCAATGGAAGTTGCTTGTTTTCAGTACCACCTTCGCTCAACTGGGAGAAAGATATTTCTGATGCTAGCATGTACCTTCTCCAAAATACTTCTGTCAAACTTAGCAAAAGCAAATCAAAGGGGATATGGAATGGAGTAGTAGAGAAATGTGAAAAGAAGTTAGTAAGCTGGAAGAGCCAATATTTATCCTTGGGAGGAAGACTAATTCTTATTAACAGTGTTCTTGATGCTATGCCTACTTACATGATGTCCTTATTTCCAATGCCTGCAAGTGTAGTGAAAAGACTTGATGTTCTGAGAAGAAATTTTCTTTGGCAAGGCAGCAAGGAAAAGAATAGAATCCATCTGCCAGGTGGGATATCCTTACAGCCAGTAAGAAGGAAGGGGGAATGGGGATCAGAAATTTGAAAATTCAGAACCAAGGCTTGATGATGAAGTGGTTATGGAGGTCTGCTACAACAGAGCAATCTTTGTGGAAGAATGTAATCAAGGCAAGGTACGGGATGGAAGGAAGTTGGACAACTAACTCTGTAAATAGTCCTTATGGGGTAAGTTTGTGGAGGTCTATCAGAAATCTATGGCCAAAGTTCAGTAACAAATCCAGTCTCAAAGTTGGAAATGGAACAAAAACATCTTTTTGGGAAGATAAATGGCTTGGGAAAAGAACACTGAAGCAACTTTTTCCTGACACTTACAATCTGAATCAACAACAAGGATCATCTGTTGGAGAGGTGTGGACAGATCAAGGTTGGAATCTCACTTATAGAAGACTACTAAACAATTGGGAAATACAGAGGTTGACAGCTTTCTATAACACCCTAAAACAATTCACAGGGACATCCAACACTGAAGATCATGTGATCTGGCAATGGGGTAGACAAGGCAAGTTCTCTGTTACATCAGCTTACAAGGCGTTCAATCACTCTAACAACCAGATTGGTTGTTGGCCTTGGAAGTTGATATGGAAAGTCAAAATCCCATACAAAGTTGCCTGTTTTACTTGGCTTTTAGCAAGAGAGGCAATATTGACACAAGATAATCTCATCAAGAGAGGATATCAGTTGTGTTCCAGATGCTATCTATGTGAAGATCATGCGGAGACAGTCAACCATCTTTTTTTGCACTGCAGAGTTACTCACCAATTATGGAAGATATTCATCAACCTGAGGGGGATTCGGTGGGTCATGCCCGGGAGAATTCGGGAAGTTCTAGCAAGTTGGAAAAGAGATGGTGAGCAATCCAGTCAGAAAGAGAGATAGAAGATTGTCCTCGCTTGTATATGGTGGACAATTTGGAAAGAAAGGAATCAAAGGTGTTTTGAAGACAACCACAGTCCTATACAAAAGTTGAAGATGAGTTGTCTAGTGCTCTATTATTTTTGGTGTAAACAGGAGTATTTAGAAGAATGTGAATGTATCTTTGATGTCTTAGATTATTTATGAGTTTTTCAGAGGACTAGAATCTCTTCTGGTACTCCTTGTAATTATGGATGGTTACACTGGTTCGGTGTAGTCCACCTTCTAATTAATATAAATATGTTACCTTTTCAAAAAAAAACAAGAATAGGCAGACAACTACATAAGAATTTTCAGATAGTAGACACCTTGCGGAAAATGTTGTTGATGGCATCAAGATGGTTCTTCAGATCTTTCAGGTAGCAAAAATTGAACTGGCCATTTCCTACTCCCTCACCGATATTCTTTTCCATCTCTCCAAGTGCAAGGACAGCAGATTCCAAAGCATAACGCATGTGCATGAGTTCAATGTCCTCCATCCTACCAAAGTACAAATGGAATAAAAGGAAAACATATGCAGTAAGTTAACCTACTTTCTCCATACACATTTTAGCCATTAGAAGTTTGATCCCAGACTAAGAACAAAGTGTAACATTTTAAATAATCATGTTGCAACCCTTCTAAAAAAATAATCATGTTGTAACATTAAGGACATTAATACAAGCTCCATCTGCTCAGTAGTAATGCATCGATACACAAGCACAGCAGCTCTATAATTACTTCATTAAAAAAAATGAATGAATAAAGAAGCAGCTATCTCTACAAAGTTATGCTTGCTGCCCTACAATTCAGCCGAATCTAAAGTATCTACATGCATGATGTAAACGTAGAACTGAACCTAAGTCATACAACACATTGCAAAAGAATGAGTCACCACACCTCCTCCAGGCTGCTAGATTGGAAGTAATTGGCTGCATGCTAATCAGTTCAATAGCATCTTGAAACTTAATGCTTGGAACCACATCAAATAACACCTAGAAGATGGCAAAGAATTACAAATCCAAAATACTATCAAAGCAAAAGAAAAGAATTAAATCAGCCATATTAATATGTAGCAGGTGTAAGAAAGATACCATTTTCAGATATATGAAAAGCAAAGTCATAATAGTAGCAAAGAGATGCGAGGGAGAGAGAGAGAGAGAGAGAGAGAGAGAGAGAGAGAGAGAGAGAGAGGAGAGGAGAGAAGTAATCTGTGCAATAATCTACCAAAAATATTGTTTGCTGATCTTAAACTTAAAATTTTCTGGCTCTTGGATTGGTTCTACTCGTTGTTCTATTTTTTCTGGTGAATTTAGGCAACGTGATGATCCTTTTATCGGGGATGTGAACATGTACCAGTTGTTAGCACTCTTCTATCCCATCTGTGGTCAGACTATGACCACTCAAATTTTAATGAATCTTTAGAATTTCTTTAATAAATCTTTAGAATTTGAGGATAATATTATATTAAGAAGAGAGGCGACGTGTTAACTTGATCATCTTCTTTCGTAATAGTATCATACAATCCATACACGCTACCTGCAGATGCAACCTCAGATTCAATGAGCAGGCAAGTAAGGTACCGAGTAAATGCAAATGCATTTCAATGAAACTCAAGCCAAATTTGTAAGTAAAGCATATTTATAAAATAAAAATAATAAAAAAAGGAAAACTATATAGAATTGAACAACCGAACAAGTGGGACATTAAATACCTTATCAAAAACAAGTGGGACATAAAATAAGCTGCTTACCTTCAACTAAACAACAACAAACCCAGTGATTTCCCACAAGTGGGGTCTGAGGGGGGTAAGATGTACGCAGCCTTACCCCCTACCCTGGAAGGGAAAAGAGGTTGTTTCTGATAAACCATCGGCTAGAGAAAGCATGACAGTAAGCTGCTTACCTTCAACTATTATTAAAAATTCTTTCTACAAAAGATACTTCTCTTCCAAAAATAAAACGAAACCAAAAATCTGCAAAACACATCAGCAGTGCAAACAGTAATGTTCTACTGTGGAAGGACAGCATAGAGTTTACCCGCAAAGGACTCTGTACAGATAATCTTTCCAGCACAAAATTTTCAACAAAGGGATCCCATTGCACATCTTCATTTCCTTGTTGCATAAACTCTTTACCAGACAACAGTAGCGAGGACTTCAAACTCCATGACTTGCCAGAATTCACGCATGCTACAAAAGAAGCAAGATCAAGCTGATAACACAGGAGATCACAGAGATGTTCGATGCAAGACACCTGGCAAAGTAAAGGTAGTTTAAGTAAAAACCTACAGATTTATCTGCTCATGAAAGAACATAACTTGAAGAGGAATAACATTAGACAGGAAAGGAAAAAAAAACTGCAGTCTGCCCCATCTCTATCATTATAAAAGCATGGGAACTACCTCATTTGATCTATTTCCATAATGTGGAGAGTCTTCCAGGCGAAGAGCTTGTGATTTACTTGTCCACAGAAGCTGCATCAATTTCCTTCTTAAACCCGTTTTACCAGACAAAAGGTCCCAACCGAGGACTGCTACAAGAGGCTGAAGTCGGGGCAACAGCAAAAGAATCTATATAGAAAAGGATACAACAAATTTTTTATTCAAAAAAAGGTAAAAAGGATAGAAGTTAGTAACGCAATTCATTGTCCATTAAAAATGAAGTAACAAGTGAGTTAACATCAGAATGTGCCATTCTTTTTTTTTCTTTTAAAGAGAAGTATCAGAATGTGACTTCTTATGCTCAAAGCAAATGAATCTCTAGCTTAGATATGGGATTTTGCATATAAAACGCAGGTGTAATTGTGAACAGTACATCACTGGCTTCTTGCAGTTCCTCCTTTCTCACAGCAGACAGGGCAGTATCCATGATACATTCCAGTACATGCAAGCCACGAACACGAGCATAATGGTACATTTCTCTCATGCAAGAAGTAATAACAGTCTCCAGCAACGAATTTGTGTTGTTTAAAGTCGTCTCAGAATTCAGTTCTCGGACAAAAACTTTGAGACGCTGAAGAGGAAGAGGAATCTGCTCACTTTCAGAAGCTTTGAGACTCTCAATCTCTTCCAAGAGCATTTCATCGTGAATCACCTGTAAATACTCCAGAAATCAACATTCAGTTCCACTTATTAAGGGCGTATAAGTGTGTATTCTCAAAAATAAGTATGCAGGTTATCTGCCCAAAGCTAGCTTCGATTTAGATATTCACTCAGACAAAGATGAGATCATACAAAAAAATAGAAGTTTGTAGACGGTAGTTCCCAACATAGCAGTGGTTTTAAAAACGAAGAGCACAAAAAATGAAAAGACTCATGGGGCTTTAAGTGAAAAACAAGAAAGGGTACACTTCTTAATTTTATGGAAAATACAAAAGTACTAGTATAAATGCATGAATGTAATATTATAACATCAAATACAATTAAAATTACTAATAACAACAATATTAATCTAAGCATAATCAAGTGTAACTCCAATGAGGCCCAAAAAACATACAGTCAGTCAAAAAAATAATTTTCAATTTCCAATAAATCAACCACATAAAAGAATTAGTTTTACAAAATTTTGTTTGCTACTAAATTACTTTGATACTGTACTAAGGTAATAGAAGGAGAAGCAAAAAAGAAGCTAGAACCACAAGTCGTACAAGAGGACTCACACACTAGGATAAGTAAAAGAAGAAAGAAATGAATTAAAAGAAAAGGGGAAAAAAACCAGAGAACAGAAGCAGCAAAGAATAGGCATTATAAACTCGAGAATAAAAAGAAGACAACGACGATAATAAGAACACCACAACCATACATGAGAAGAAGCATGCGAGAAAAGTCCTAGTATTCAGATGGAAAAAGACCATTTTTTCCTCTTTTCCTTCTTTCTTTATCTTTGGAAAATCAAATTCAAAAGAATCAACTGTTTTCATGGATCATTTTGCACCTTACGGCCCAAAGCACATCGCTTCACCTATGAGGTGTGTCGCTTCAACCACGAGGCTATAACTCTCTGCTTTCCATACTGCATCAGTTTAAGCAACAAATTGATGGCTTTTAATAACACTGCAACATAGTGTTTTAGGCAAGAAAGCATAGCTCTGACAATACCTAGGAGAATCACACAAGAGGAAGAACTTCCTCAACAGGGTCACTGAAAGCTATAGGTGAGTGAGAATGAAAGCTGACAACCTGAAGATGTCAATGTTTGGTGATACCGTCTGGCTATACAATTATCATCGGAAGCGGAAGCTAACAGACTTCTATGTTAGGGACAAAGGCTGGAATACACATTCAAGCATGGCGAATCAGTAGCCTCACTGTGAAGGGGGTAGTGCTGGTGAGCTTGGTTGGCTACCTATTTACTTTGGTTTGGTGTCTAGATCTATTAAGGTAAGTGGGGAATCTGTGTAGGGATTTCCAAAGCTGGAGATCAACATGGCCCCCGAGAATCTTTACATTAAGAGTCTTAAAATAGGGGGAAGATTCCAATTCTATGCTAATTGAAGATATGGATTTCTGCAGAAGTTGCAGAAGTTGGCTATTTCGGAAGCGGGAAACTGAAATAACAACAAGCCATATCAGGGGGCCCATGTTGAAAAAGCGTCTCAACTTAAATTGTGGATGATATATGTGTTACGTGATGACAAGGTAGATCAACACCATCATCTGAAAAGCATAGTGTGAGATTTTTAACCAGTTTGGCTTTTAGGATAAATATGAAGAAATTTTGACATAAATCCAACAAGCAAGGTGATATTGAACCATTAGTAGAATTCCTCGATTGTAAGCTTAGCTCCCTTCGACTGACTTATGTGGGACTAACTTTAGGTGCAACTTCCAAGGACTGTGTTGCATGGAATCCAATGGTTGAAAGAATCGACAAGAAGTTAGTAAGGTGGCAAACAAAACACTTATTATAAGGGGAGAATGAGACACAAATTAGAAGAATTATGTTATATTTCTACTCGTTATATGTCTACAAAATGCATAGTGATCTCAATAGCAAAAAAGATAGAAATTTTGTAAGCGAATTTTATGTTGTACACGAGTGGGAAGGTGAAATGAGTACAATTTCATTAATTAGGAGAAAAAAACATATCTTTTGATAAGGCAAACAAGTTTATTGACTTGAAAAAATACAAGCCGTATACCAAAAAATTAGAGGCCTACACAAAATTATGATTCTCTACAAAAGATACTCAATCTTCAATACAAATAAGAACTTCATGGGTGCACCAAAGGCTAACTAAGAATAATAGGTTATTCCTTCTAGGTTCAAAGTCATCTTCGATTCCCCAAAACGTTCTCCTATTTTTGTCCTTCCACAGGATCCACTTGATGACTAGTGGGTAAACATGTCATGTCTTATGTCTTCCCTTCTTCTCCTAAAGGCTCAGATAGGTAGCACATCCAACACTAAATGTGACATCATCCACTTCACCCCAAACTAGTTCAAGACAACCCATCACAATGGCGTAGTCACCTGATAAAGAAATAAGAGGTGATCCACATTTTTGCATGAATATATGAACATAAAGCACTAGCTAACATATGTAACCATCCTCTTCCTCAAGTTTTCCACATTCAAATCGCCCTCATTGTTGTCAACCAAGGAAAGAACGCCGTTCAAGGCACTTAGGAATCCAAACCCATACATGTGGGAACCCCATGACCTCCTCCCTCACCCAAAGCTTGTGCTAATTAGAAAAAAATTACATCAGCTATGAATTTTGGGGTCCTAGGGACTAGAGCATTTAGGATTTTCAATAAAGCTCTACACGGGGAATTGAAAAAGTATGGAGTTCAAACAGTAGTGGGAGACCATTCAGATCACTTTGTCGCAATTCTGAGGTATTATAAGAAAAGTGTAGCAAGATTTTTTTTCAGGAATTTTAGAGATAATGCAGGCAATGGTGCTAGAATCAATTTTTGGAAAAAGATTAAAGCAAGCAATGGGGATACAATCAATTTTTGGAAACAAAGATTTGCGTAAAGCTTCAGTTTCAACATTTCTGGCCAAAACACAGCACAGTCATACAGCTGATTATAAGTTCTAGATTTTGTTATTGACGATATGTTGTCTTTTTTTCTGTAAACCTTTCTATTTGTTAGTAGAAAGAATCACCTTTTCCCGTGAAAATTATAATACCCTCTTCCCAAATTCAAGAGAGAGCATTTAATCCTTCTAAAACATTGCAAGCCGTCTAAATTACTCCTCCAATCTGATGAACAAGGCAGGTATTAAGAGTTAAAATTTGAATAATTATCACTCCTATATTTAATCTTGAAAGTATATAAAGCAATGGTTTCAAATGTAAACATAGTAGAACAGTTAGTTGATAGGATTCCAATCAAGTTGAAAAAATATAATTAGTAGTTAGCTTCTATTAGATCGAACTGGTAGAAAGAGACAAAATTTCCATCTAAGGAAAGATGTCAATTTTTTGGAACAAACTAAAATGGGGGCAAGGTCAACTTTTTAGGAAAAGAGTAATTATAGTGATGCTTGATTTTGCATATAGTATTACATTTTAAAGAGGATTTGAACATAACCAAGGATTTGGTAGACCTAACTAAAGTGATAAGGGGGGGGGGGGGGGGGTACATAACCAAGCAAAGATTTTATAATTTTTCGGTAGTGTTCGGCCACCTTTCACACATATCGGCTAATCCACCGGTTGCATACTACCTCCCACCAACACATGCATTGGGAAACCCTGTCCGCCAAAGTTAGGAAGATGAGAATAAAACACCTAGTATTTTCTGTCTCTATTGAAAATTTGAACCTCAGTCTCCCATGGTCCATTCCAGCTTCATTGACCGCTATGCGACACCCTTGGGCGCAATCAAGCAAAGATTTAAAAGGGAAGCACTTTACTAAGCAACTACCAAAAGCAATACAACATTTAAGTACACAATCTCAGATACTGCAGGCTGTAAAAAAAAAAATTATGTGAGAATTCCACATGCAACGACAACAACACACCCAGTATTATGAAAAACCAATATTCAGAATCGACTGTACTTTCAGTAAGAAATATCATCACCACCTGTATCATCTTAACAAGAGGTGTACAACGAGATGAAAGTGCTTCCCCATAAACTGATAAGAATTTGTCTCGCATCTCGAACCAGGCATCTCCATAATCGTCCTTTCCAGGTAACACCCTCCTGAGTAGATCTCTTGAGACAGTGCTGGATAACAGAGAACAAGAATAGAATAACATAACAGAGACAAGAACAGCAGAGGAAATAAATTGAACACCAAAAAGTAACACATTTTGCTTCCTTCCTATATCACAAGCACGTCCAACACTGCCCATTCAGTCATTTTGTAAGGTGGTCAAAAAAATAAGTTTTCTAATGTTCTCCATCCACATGATGGCAGAAATAGAACATATTGCATATTTGCATTTTATTCTGGTGCATGAAAAGAAAGTTGACCATCCATCAGGAAAAGCAACATGTTGATCTGCATTAGCTGAGGACAGAACTAATAATATTCGAGAAAAAACATATGGTCATGTCCATTAACCAAATATGAATCACCTACTCAATCCTAAAATTCAGTGGCATAACAGAAAACATTAAAAAGATCCGTAGTTGTAATAAAAATGGAACTCTTAGGCACTCTTCATATTAAAACGTGAGCAAGCTATCCTTTGGAATAGTTAAGGTGCGTGACGGGTCCAGAAACTACCGCCATCATAAAATAAAATAAAATAAAATAAACTCCTTTGTCTGAAGGCAGCCTTTATAAAACAATCCGCAGTAATGAAGTAATCTTAATCAAACTAATATTTCCACGCCCTACTGCCCTTCAATAAGGTAAGTAGCTTCATAAAGATATGCAAAGTCTCCACCTCTCTTGTTTCATTGTGAGCGTAAGTATAACTCCCTTCTTCTCATTTTTAGGAAATGGAAACTCCCTTCTTCTCATTTTGTTGGACCTGCTTTCTACTTTAGACCAATTCAAAAATAGGACTTTTGCCTTAAAATGGAAACTATAGGGGTATCAAGCTATTGAGTCATACCATGAAAGTGTGGGAGAGGGTAGTAGAAGCGAGGGTGAGGAGGACGGTGTCTGTATCAGACAACCAGTTCGGGTTCATGACGGGTCGTTCTACTACGGAGCTATTCACCTTATTAGGAGGTTGGTGGAACAGTACAGGGATAGGAAGAAGGATCTGCACATGGTGTTTATTGATCTGGAGAAAGCGTATGACAAGGTTCCTAGAGAGGTTCTTTGGAGATGTCTAGAGGCTAAAGGTGTGTCGGTTGCTTACATTAGGGTGATTAAGGACATGTATGATGGAGCCAAGACTCGGGTTAGGACAGTGGGAGGCGACTCCGAGCATTTCCCGGTTGTTATGGGGTTACACCAAGGATCTGCGCTCAGCCCATTCTTGTTTGCTCCGGTGATGGATGCACTGACACACCATGTTCAAGGAGAGGTACCACGATGTATGTTATTCGCTGATGACATTGTTCTGATTGATGAGACGCGGAGTGGCGTTAACGAGAAGCTGGAGGTTTGGAGACAGGCCCTTGAGTCAAAGGGTTTCAAGTTGAGCAGGACGAAGACGGAATATCTTGAGTGCAAGTTCAGTGCCGAGCCGAGGGAAGCGGGCATGGACGTGAGGCTTGGACCGCAGGTCATTTCCAAGAGAGGTAGTGTCAAGTACCTTGGGTCAGTTATCCATGGGGATGGGGAGATCGACGAGGATGTCACACACCGTATAGGGGTGGGGTGGATGAAATGGAGGTTAGTATCTGGAGTCCTATGTGACAAGAAAGTGCCTCCGCTACTCAAAAGTAAGTTCTATAGGGCGGTGGTTAGGCCGTCCATGTTGTATGGGGCTGAGTGTTGGCTAGTTAAGAATTCACATATCCAGAAGATGAAAGTAGCAGAAATAAGGATGTTGAGGTGGATGTGCGAGCACACTAGGATGGATAAGATTAGGAATGAAGATATTCGGGAGAAGGTGGACGTGGCTCCTATTGATGACAAGATGCGGGAAGCGAGACTCAGATGATTCGGGCACGTTCAGAGGAGGAGCTTGGATGCCCCGGTAAGGAGGTGCGAGCGGTTGGCGTTGGTGGGTACGAGAAAAGGTAGAGGGCGGCCTAAGAAGTATTGGGGAGAGGTGATCGGGCGGGATATGGCGAGACTTCAAATCTCCGAGGATATGGCACTCGATAGGAAGCTGTGGAGGTCGAGCATTAAGGTTGTGGGTTAGGAGGTAGTTGAGCATATTTAGTCTACCGATGTGAGGCTAGGCTGATAGGATTTAGTCTTAGATTGCTAGTGGTCAGTGTTGTGTTTACACTACTCTTCCGTTTTCATAGTGCCGGGCCTTATTTACTGGTCATTATTTCCACCTTTCATCTATTCGCTGGTTCTTGTGTCGTTGTTATTATTTCCATGATGGTGCTGATATATTGTCTATTTTTGTCTTTTCGTCTTCTTGAGCCGAGGGTCTTTCGGAAACAGCCCCTCTACCCCACCGGGGTAGATGTTAGGTCTGCGTACACACTACCCTCCCCAAACCCCACTTGTGGGACTATACTGGGTCGTCGTTGTTGTTGTTGTGCCTTAAAGTGGAAAACTGTATTCGCTTAAAAAGGAAATTTAAGAATGAATATTCTCCTTGACAATGTAAATTAATATAAAGTGTACTACTATATACTAATTTCAAATTTGATGTCGTTACCTTTTTTCTTGTTACAACTATGTTGTCCCTAGAAAACTTGTATGCACCTCCACTATTTCACCAGGTACTTGCTACCTCCCACAAGCTCAAGTATCGGGTAGCCCTGCCTACCAAGACTTCGGTAGATAGGAAGAAATCACGCAGCATTTTCACCTCTTTTTTCTGCTTGTTTTGGAAGCTTGAAACGAGAGACAAGTGGTGACTATGAGACAACCTTGCTACTTGTAGGATTCGAACCCTAGTCTTCCAAAGTTTTTTGTCCAAATTATTGACATGTCAATATTAACTTTTGTAACCTTTTTTTTTTAGAATGATAACAGATACAGATACAAACTAGATAATATATTTAACAAGCTTGTTCCGATAAATCTCTATCTATCTCTCGTTCCCTTCCCGTAACGATAACAAAACCAGCGACCAATTCAGCCGCCGGCAACCACCCTCCGCCCAGGTAAGTCCCCTCTCCCCTCTCTCCTCTCTCCTCTCTCCTCTCTCCTCTCTCCTCTCTCCTCTCTCCTCTCTCCTCTCTCCTCTCTCCTCTCTCCTCCCCCCATCTCTCTCACCCCACCTCTCCTCTTTTCCGTCTTGTCTTCTCCCCCTCTCACTGCCGGCGAGACGCCGGCGACGTCTCTCTTCTTCTACACTCTGCAGGTTGTCCTCTTTCCCCCTTCGTTTCACTTGACCAGACCCGTGTGCGCGTGGGGTGCGCTCTTTCACTCCACAGTGAACAAGACAGCAAACTCCGGCGAGATATGGACCAGTCGTCGGCGAGTGGGAACAACCACAGTCAGGTTTCAGGCCTGTTTGCAGCGCCGTGGTCACACGCAAACCAAACCCGTCTTCAAGCCAAGTGATTCATTACCCAGCAACTCCGGCTAGTTCTTTGACGACCACCTCCGGCCCCACCGTCTCCGTCGACGGTACCAGGTTCTACGTTCCTGTCTCATTACACTTTGTCTTACACAACATTGTTTAAATTTGTTTCATTGTTCGTAGTGTGTTCTATACTAGTATTGTGTTATAGTCGTGGTTTATTTGTTTAGATCATTTAACTATTTGATTCACCAGTATTGTTTAGATCCTTTGTATTTGCTCCCGGCCCTATTAGCACTGCCCAGGATATTTAGTTTCACATATCTTGCTGATCCTGAGTCTTTAATTATACTTAGTTAAAAAAAATTTAATAAGGTTTATACTTAGTTAAATTGTTGTCGTCTTGGTCCATATTAGTTTATTCACCGTATTAGTATGCCGGTAGTTGCAACTTGTCTTCTTCTAGTTTGGTCTGTTGCCTTGTGTGTGTTAGTGATTCCCCTTAGTCTGCCGTAGGTATAGTGGTTGTAGTCTGGGATGGTCGAGTGAGGTCATGTCTTTAGGGGGAGCGGGGGGTAGGGCGAGAGGTAGGGGCGGGTAGGGAGGCAAGGGAGGTAAAGGGAACAAGGGTGTCCATTGGTTGAGAATTGGGTCATAGAACATAGGTACATTGACGGGTAAGTCTATAGAGTTGGCGAAGATCCTCCATAAGAGGAGGGTCAATGTAGCGTGTGTCCAAGAGACAAGGTGGGTAGGGTCGAGGGCGAGGGACGCGGACGGGTATAAACTTTGGTACTCAAGAGACCAGAAGGGTAAGAATGGAGTGGGTATCTTGGTGGACAGGGAACTTAGCGAGTCTGTGGTTGAGGTTAGACGAGTGAATGATAGATTGATGATTATTAGGTTGGTGGTTGGAGAGTGCACTCTAAACGTCGTTAGCGCCTATGTGCTGTATGCGGGCCTAGATGAGGAGGTTAAACGGCGTTTCTTGGAGGGGTTAGATGAGATTGTGCGCCAGGTTCCGCCTACTGAGAAGCTATTCATAGGAGGGGATTTCAATGGTCATATTAGGTCGACCGCAGGTGGTTATGGCGAGGTGCATGGAGGCTTCAGTTTTGGGGAGAGGAACGGAGGAGGTACCTCGTTGTTGGACTTCGCTAAGGCCTTTGGGTTGGTGACTGCGAACTCTACCTTTCCGAAGACGGAGGAGCATTTGGTTACTTTTCAAAATGCGGTGGCAAAGACTCCGATTGACTATCTCCTCCTCAGGATGTGTGATAGAGGGTTGTGCAAGGATTGCAAGGTGATTCCAGGTGAGATACTCGCGACGCAACATAGGCTCTTGGTGTTGGACGTTGGTATTATGTTAAAGAGGAGGAAAAGGACTGCTCGAGGAAGACCGAGAATCAGGTGGGGAGCCTTAACTAAGGATAAAGCCCAAGAGTTGGAGGGCGGTTGTCGGCTATGGGAGCTTGGAGGAGCAGGGGTGACGCGAGCACTATATGGTCAACGACAGCAGACTGTATAAGGGAGGCTGCGAGACAGGTGTTAGGGGTCTCGATGGGCGTCTCTGGCGGGCACAAAGGAGACTGGTGGTGGAATAAAGTTTAAGGTAAAGTGGAAGCGAAGAAGGCGACGTACTTGAAGTTAGTGCGGAGCATAGGTGAGGAGAAGAGGAGAGCGTGCATGGAGAGGTATAAGGTAGCTAGGAAGGAAGCTAAGCTGGCGGTCACGGAGGCTAAGACTGCGGCTTATGGTCGTATGTACGAAGAACTGGGAAAAAAGACGGGGAGAAGAAGTTATTCAGGCTGGCCAAGTTGAGAGAGAGGAAGGCTCGGGATTTGGACCAAGTGAGATACATCAAGGACGACGATGGTAGAGCATTGATGGAAGATTCCCAGATTAAGAGGAGATGGCAGACTTACTTTCATAAACTTCTGAATGAAGAAGAGGATCGGGATATTGTGCTAGGTGAATTGGAGCATTCCTAGAGTCATCGTGACTTTCGGTACTGCAGACGCATCAAGGTTGAGGAGGTCGTGGGAGCTATGAGTAAGATGAGTAGGGGTAGAGCGACCGGGCCTGACGAGATACCGGTGGAATTTTGGAAGTGTGTGGGGAGAGCAGGTTTGGAGTGGTTGACTAGGTTGTTCAATGTTGTTTTTAAGGCGAAGAGGATGCCGGATGAGTGGAGGTGGAGTACGGTGGTTCCATTGTATAAGAACAAAGGTGATATCCAGAGTTGTAACAATTATAGGGGTATCAAATTACTGAGTCATACCATGAAAGGGTCGGAGAGGGTGGTTGAAGCGAGGGTGAGGATGGTGTCTATATCCGACAACCAGTTCGGGTTCATACAGTGTCGTTCTACTACAGAAGCTATACACCTTGTTAGGCGGTTGGTGGAATAGTACAGAGATAAGAAGAAAGACATGCACATGGTGTTTATTGACCTAGAGAGAGCGTATGACAAGGTTCCTAGAGAAGTTCTCTAGAGATGCTTGGAAGGAAAAGGTGTGTCGATTCCCTATATTATGGCGATTAAGGACGTGTATGATGGGGCTAAGACTCGGGTAAGGACAGTAGGAGGCGACTCTGAGTATTTTCTGGTTGTTATGGGGTTACACCAAGGCTCTGAGCTCAGTCCGTTCTTATTCGCCTTGGTGATGGACGCGTTAACACACCATATTCGAGGGGAGGTGCCATGGTGTGTGTTATTCACCGATGACATAGTTCTGCTTGATGAGTCACGAGCCAGTGTTAACGAGAGGCTAGAGGTTCGGAGACAGGCTCTTGAGTCTAAGGGTTTCAAGCTGAGCAAGACGAAGACAAAATACCTGGAGTGTAAGTTTAGCGCTGAGCCCGGGAAGTGGGTGAGGATGTGAGGCTTGACTCACAGGTCATCCCAAGTAGAGGCAGCTTCAAGTACCTTGGGTCGGTTATCCGGGGGAAGGGGAGATCGACGAGGATGTCACACACCGTATTGGGATAGGATGGAGAAAGTGGAGGTTAGCATCTGGAGTCCTGTGTGACAAGAGAGTGCCACCGATACTCGAAGGTAAGCTCTATAAAGCGGTGGTTAGACCGGCCATGATGTACGGGGCTGAATGTTGTCCTGTTAAGAACTCACATATTCAGAAGATGAAAGTGGCAAAAATGAGGATATTGAGGTGGATGTGCGGGCACACTAGGATGGATAAGATTAGGAATGATGATATTCGGGAGAAGGTGTGCGTGGCTCCCATTGATGACAAGATGCGGGAAGCGAGGCTCATATGGTTCGGGCATGTACAGAGGAGAAGCCCAGATGCCCCGGTAAGGAGGTGTGAACGGCTGGTTGTGGAGGGCACGAGCAGAGGCAGAGGGCGGCCTAAGAAATATTGGGGAGCAGTGATCAGGCAGGACATAGCGAGGCTTCAGATTTCCGAGGACATGGCACTTGATAGGAAGATGTGGAGGTCGAATATTAGGGTTGTAGGTTAGGATCTAGTTTAGTCTTGCCTTTTGATAACAGATACAAACTAGTATTATAATAAGTTCTATTAGTCAAACTCAAAACAATAATCCATGCAAACATTTTACTCCTTGATCACAGTTAAAGTCAGCCTAGGGTCTAAGATAGCACTAACTTCCCACAAATCCACTGTAATTATGCATCACTTTCATAAGGACGTGACGGAGCATGGGATGCAGCTCCTCTAGCACTTATGTGGACTGTATGGAAAGAACATAATAGGAATGCTTCTGGTGAAGTATAACCTCTTATCCCTTATTTCTTTTTGGTGCACCCATGAGGTTCCCATATGTAAAGAAGATTGGGTGTCTTTTGTAGAAAACCATAGCTTTTTGTAAGGTTTTCTACTTGTCTGATATACTTTTCAAACATGGGCGTGTATTGCCCTACTTTTAATGAAAATTATTACTTTATCAAGAATTATGCTTCACTTTTGTGCGGAGTAACTCCTAATACCCAACTACGTATTTCATAATTCAGCAATCCATGGAACAATGAACTTACAAATCACAGGTAACAGTCACTTAACAATTTATTTACAATGATAACAAATATATTAAAGTTATGAACTTATCAAATAACGATGTAAAACCATGATTCTACATACCGATATTCCTCCTCATCGACCCCATAATCCAAATGTAGAAAACGAATATGCGAAACAGCTCCATCCACATCATTATTCATTAGGCAGTCCCTCATAGCATCCAAATGTGCAATTTGAATGGACTTTTGCAGTGATTTAAGCACCCTATCCTCAACCTCCTTATGCTTCACTACCGTCCTGACTGTGATTGCCATACCCGAATCCTCATTCTCAACCCAACCAACTTGTTTCTCTATATTTAGAGACAAAACATCAAAGATATCTGCATTTTCCAATAATAGCTTCCTCAAGCACGTCATTTCCTCTTCCTCCACTATAATATCTCCCCCTGAATTTCCCTCACTTTCTACCGTGTCATCCATTTCAATCAAATCCGGCCTCAAGCGCCTCAAACCAACATCAGCAATTTTCACCAAAACCCTCAAACTTTCACTTAAACCCTTCAAATCTTCATTAATACCCAAAGCATCTCCATTTAAATCCACATTTTCAACAGCTTCTTCGTCCAAATTCGAACTCGAGATGCTTTGTGAAACCCTTGAAATCACAGTTTGTAAGTACAAACAGAATTCAGCCCTTAATTTAAGAGTAGCGGCATCAAAAGACCAAAGTTGGGAAGTAGGTTCATTAAAATGGAGGAGCTCAAGGGTGCAGAGGAAAGTGAGGAGTGCAGGAGAAGGGCAAGAGCGGGACCAGATAATCGAATCTAATCTTCCGCCATGTGCAACAATTGTTTGAAGAATTGCTCGAGAGAGTTCAGGATTCCGAGCACGAAGATTCCGCAGAGTGGCTCGGAATGGCTCGAATTGAGCTAAGAAAAGATGGTTCGCGCTGACTTTACACAGCAGCTCTGTGTCTTTGTCTTCCATAGTTAAAAGTTACACACAGTCAAACGCGTACTATAAGCCGATTCATGTGATAAGCAAACAGAGAGGAATTGAGATGAGATAGAGACGATTAGGGTTTTTGAGGTAGGATTTTTCTCAAAGATTCTTCTGGAGATATTTCATGGCGAATTGGATCGGTTACAACGGTTGAAAAAACAGGGGAAAAGTTTGACAAGAAAAAGGAGGAGTTTATATAGAGTTCGACGGCGAGGCTGGAACATTGGGACAGTAGCACTTTGCTAGAGAGAACGCCGTCGTTTAGAGTATTCTTACCAGATTGCTGCGCTGTCCACTGCCACAATTCACACTTTTTTTCCGGTTTGGCCCCTTTTATTTCGTGAAATTGACCCTGCGTTAATCTCAAACAACAACAACAAAAATACCAACATACCCAATAAAATCTTACTAGTGGGGTCTAGGAAGGTTAGAATGTATGTATACCTTACCCCTATCCCGGAAGGGTAGAGAGGCTATTTCCGGAAGACCATCGGCTCAACAGAAGAGATAATAATATCAGAAAAGAAACTGAAGAAGAGATCTGTAACAACAAAAGAAGCAAGAGGAGTAATAATAATATCTTAAAATACACCAAATAAGTGAAAAGGGAGTGCAATAATACAATCCTATGCAAAACAACAAAATAGTGTGAACACAACATAGACCGCTACCAAACATAGGCAAAACTCTATCAGACTACCCGGTAAAAAGAGGGGAAAACTATGAAGTACCCCCTAGCCTACAACCCTAATGCTCGACGTCCACACGTTCCTATCAAGAGCCATGTCCTCGAAAATCTGAAGTCGCGTCATGTCTTGCTTGATCACCTCGCCCCAATTCTTCTTAGGCCACCCTCTACCTCTTCTCATACCTGCCAAAGCAAACCGCTCGCACCTCTTAACCCGGGAATATATAGTTCTCCTCCACACGTGTCCAAACCACTTAAGCCTCGTTTCCCGCATCTTGTCGTCCACGGGAGCAACGCCCACCTTCTCCCGAATATCTTTATTATTTATCTTAATCTCAAACAAAAAAATCAAAAGACGTGTGCTCTTGATTCGTTGAGTCTTTATTTAAATAGTATAACAATAATAACTATACCTTAGTCCCAAACAAAATTGAAATCTATAAATTTTCAATTCTTTGTTAAGCTCATTTTATATTATCATAATGCTAAAATAAAATAAATAAACTAAATATATATAAATAATAGTAATAATAAAAAAATAACTAAAAAGCCTATTTCTATTACGAAACTTAGCTCAAAGTAATAATATAAAACAAGAAAATAGACAAGAATGTTGGGAGCAAGAGAGAAGAGATTCTTATTTCTTCCATATATTCAAGTGTGTACAATGTGGTGCTAAAACCCTCTATTTATAGGATTACATAGAGGCATACAAAAGAATACCATAAACATGACATTAAACAATTGAGATCATGGAGGAAGATCATGGGGAGGTTATGGAGGTGTGGGAGTTACAACTATAATGGTGAGAAGTAATGGGAGTTATCTACATAATGGAGAAGAGTAGTGGGAGTAACTTCTTTAGGAGTTATAGACATCCACTACAAAATATAATATTTCATAACACTCTCCCTTGGATGTCTATAGATAATGTGCCTCGTTAAAACCTTACTAAGAAAAAACCCTGTGGGAAAAAATCTTAGTGAAGGAAAAAGAGTACACATATCTTGTAATACGCATTATTTGCTGCCTCATTAAAAACCTTGCCAGAAAAACTCAGTGGGATAAAATCTTAGCTAAGGGAAAAAGAGTACAGCGCGTATTTGCCTCCCCCTGATGAAAACATCACTTTATTCTTCGGAGACCACGAATTCCAAACTTGTATAACAACTTCTCTAATATTGAGATCCGCAATGCCTGTGAAGAAGTTTGTCAAATTATCACTTGAACAAATTTGTTGAAGAACTTTGGTGAATGTGTTTTATGTTATCTCCTTCGATAGTCCTTCTTTCAATAGAACTATGCATGCAGTATCATCTTTTATGTAATTGGAACCTTGTTGAATATCACAATATGGCATTACCCTCATATACAAATAGATTATTTCAAGAACGAATTTCAGAAAATGCCTGCATTTCCATAACCAACAAAACCTTGATAATAATTGTTAGAATAAACAAATCTATATCAAAGATTCCTTTTGCAATATAACACTAATCGTATTTCAATATACATAGGAGTAAAAGTATAGCTCGCTAAAATATTGTTATACTTATGGTTCTAGCAAGATACATTAGTGCATCAGTTGCAACAGACACAAAAATAAATCATGCACACCATGATTACTCTAATCCACATAAGGATCTGCTGAAACTTTATATTTCAGAACAATTTAAATCCTTCAAGGATTTTCATTATACACATATCAAGTTTTTCATGTACTGCCAAAATAAAACTTGAAAAGGGTTTCATCCACCATAGGAGAACTTATCTCCATATAAAATGCAGGAATATTTACGAAAAATCTTGTGCTACAAGTCGTCTTTATGTCTATTGACTTGATTTTTCATTCACTTTCAGGTGTTGGGACTATCCGTCTAACTTCACATTTTTAGGTGAAGTCAATTTCATTGCGTATTTTTCATTTGGCCAATCATTTATCTGTTCAAATTTCATGACACATTTGAGCTCAAGATCCTCGTCAATATTAATAATATTGAACGCTACATTATATCAACAATATCGTCAATGATCATTTTACATCGGTTCCATCATCACCCAATAAAGACATAACTTATCAATCATTATTTTCAGGTACCTGAGCCTCTTCCATGAGGTCTTATAGATTGTTATGTCGTGGTGCTCTTCTAGAGCACTTGCCTCTTTATAATGACCATCTTGATCATTTGCTCCACTCCTTCTTCAAGGAGTTTTATCTTTGGAACCAACGTGTCATGGACTCTGTCCATCTTAGACTTTATTTTAGTTGGAGCATTAGCAGCTGAAATATGTAGCTTTGGGTCAGCAGATGCCCCTGGCAATATTTTGCAACTGAATTACCACTTGAACTTCAAGTTCACATTTTCTTGTACGAGGATCTAGATGTACTCATAACAATTCATTCTACGTATCACTTTTCAGTTGCCTATTTTCTCCCCCTAATGTTGGGATCACCAACACATTTTCCAACCTTCTTTATGAACCCATATTTGTCAATTATAATGGGATAATTAAATCATATCGCACATTCATATTTCTAGATGGAAGTTATTTGGTTCCTAACCCTGAACCAATTGTGACAGGGAGAATTTTTCATAACTTGTTGGCTAGATGCGTACAAGTGCTGTTGTATATTAAATAATACACCTCGTACCAAATTTCTATTTGTGAGTTTTGTTCTCATAACCAATGGTTTAGCTATAATTGGAGGCATACAACTTCTGCTAAACCAACATAGATTTAAACCAGCATTATCAAGATAAATTTATATTCTGGACTGTGCTCTAATAATTTGAGCAATCAATCTTGCAAAATCCAAACTGCAAGTTGATAACAAGCGCACATGTGACCATACAACAAATGCATCTATTAAAATCATATAATAGTAAACGATCCACATGGCAGGTGACTGGGCCCATATATATATCATTTTCTATTCGTTCCAGAAATCAAGGGATTCAATCCCAACCTTAACTGGTATATCATGAGAATAAGCAGCACAAGAGAATTCTTGAAGAATCTTCTATTTCTCCAATATATGCCAATGTGAATTCTCAATTAATTTTCGCATCAATAAACCGGGATGGCCAACCAGTCATGCCAACTGATATTTATTTCAGTAAACATCTAATTTACTATGGCATGTAATTCCATCATCATGCTTATATTGTGTAGTACAAATAAAAGAAAAACCAGGTAACCTTTTATACTTACCCGGTATGATTATAGTAATATGAAGATATTCAATCTTCCTTTCATTTAGAGCCTCAATATGCCAACCACTTTGGCTAATATCTTTGAAACTCAAAAAATTTCTTTTGAGACTTACTACAACACCAATGCCATAAATAATTTTATTTATCGGCTAGTAACATATTTGCTCTTATGGAGCTCTCAATAATTTTGTACTACAAGATCTTTTATAACACCATCCAAGTGGTGAATTTTCCTCCACAGAGAAAATTATATTATTAGTGTCACGGTCAAAATCATTATAGGCAAGACTTGTTTCATGCTTTACTTTTGCCTTTAATAACTTTTTATAAGGCATGGTAAAATATTTTTTGGCATACCACATGTACGCGACCAGTGACATATTCATGTAACCACACTGTAATATTCATTATCTTTATTTCTCTCAAACCTCCCTTATAGGTGAGTTGTGGTATTTATCCAACCATGCATAAGCACATTCTTATGCATAATTTTTATCACATATATATTTCAACATTTACTTTCAGGAATGAACCTGCATTTACAATGCTTATCACAAGTCACATTTTCAACGAATGGATTATAATTATGTGAACGTGTCTCGTATTAACAGACCACATTGATACATATTCCTTCACCTTGAAAGGATCATTTTGAGAACCCTTATTGTTCTCCTTTTTATAATTACCATAATGATGACTGTTATTATTTGATCTTTGGCTCGTCCACGTTCATTGGTCAACCACTTGTCTTTATTTAGACTTACTATGCACCATTGTCACATTCACTTCAAGAATGGAGCAAATCAAGTGGGACAAACTTCATGCTTTTTCATGAAAAATACATTATTTTCCTTTAGTCATCATTATATCATCAATATGGTGCATTGGGATTCAAACCCAATGCCTTACCCATATAAAGGCATGTTAGGCCATAATGAGTTAGGACTCAAATCTAACTCTTATCATCATAGAGCACCAGGATTCAAACCCGATGTCTTACCCTTATACAATGGCATAATAAGTCTAAGCGTACTCAACCTTGAGCCTTTTCATGATATAATACTTTAGAATAATTAGTTATTTTTGCCTGAACTTTAATGAAAGTTCACATTGATCTTTTTCACGAACAACCACATGATCAAACATAAAGAGAATAAAACTATCTTAGTTATACAAAATTTATTTTGACCGAAACATAAATTTAAATTCATATTATTTTTTAAGATAAATCAGAAACCTCCTCAATAGTTAACAGTTCCATAATCTTGGCTTGCAAACTGTCGGAGCAGTACATATGGGAGATGATGTCAATGGATCGTAATACACTCTTGTTTGTCACTCTAAAGCAGGTACTCCATATGTATATATCTGCACAAATGAAACTAAATTGTTAAGTAACACAAATTAAACCAAGTCTTAAATATTAATGTAAGTTAATTGCAGAATTCATGGCAACTGAAAAATGATACTCCTTGTATAACAGAAGCAAACACAACATTGATATGGTAACGAAATGCCTAGATTTTCACAAGCCCAACCAAATTGATTCAAGGTTGTAGCTCCCATGGAAGGATTTCCTCTCTTATAGAAAATATAAGAAGAATATAGCAATTTGTGCTGATAACGTATTACGAAACTTAGCTCAAAGTAATAATATAAAACAAGAAAAATAGACAAGAATGTAGGGAGCAAGAGAGAAGAGATTCTTATTTCTTCCATATATTCAAGTGTGTACAATGTGGTGCTAAAACTCTCTATTTTTAGGATTACATAGAGGCATACAAAAGAATGCCATAAATATGACATTAAACATTTGAGATCATAGAGGAAGATCATGGGGAGGTTATCGAGGTGTGGGAGTTACAACTATAATGGCGAGAAGTAATGGGAGTTATCTGCATAATGGAGAAGAGTAGTGGGAGTAACTTCTTTAGGAGTTATAGACATCCACTATAAAATATAATATTTCATAATAATTTCTATCTAGTAAGTAATCTTTTTTTATTATTGTGACGTAACTTAGCTACGTTTGCATTGATTCGAAAAATTTGTAGGTTTTTCAAAATAAAAAATTACCTGCCATAGCTAATTCTAAAAATTATTTATGGATAATAACTATCTTTAATTTAATTAATTTTTATAGCTACAATAAATTTTTAATTTACCCATCATAGCTATATCAAAAACATACTCTCTTCTCCCTCAACTCTTTCTTCTTTTTCCCTCTCTCTTCTCCCTCGCCCAGCCGTCGTCCAACTTCGTCGCAGCCATCAACCACTCCATCTCCCTCCCCCTCCTGGTTATTCACCGTCATATAAGATAGAGACGGACGGAGAGAGCAAAAATAGAAGGACAAAAGCAGCAGAGAAGTCGTTGCTAGTCATCTTCTCCGGTATAGTTCTACCGGAGCCCAACCAAACAACCGCTTCTCTCTCTCTTCCCTTCTCTCATCTCCACACATCACCATTGTCCGTCGTCTCCGTAAATCACCACCATCGAACCATAACCATCACCACCTGCTACCAAATCACTACACCATTTACTGTGAATCACCCTTAAACATCATCGCCACCCACCGTCAGATCCAGATCTAAAATCACGAAGTTGCGATCAATCCATTATTGGCGACAGAAACAATGGAGGAGAAAGATCGTTGGCGTTACCGGATTTGGATGTAATGGAGATGCCGGAATTCATGGCTTCTTCTCCTTCTTTGTATCTTGCATCCGAGTGTATTTGTCTGGGCAAAAACTTATTCCTCCACCACTGTTTTTCACGCCGGAAAAAGGAGTCACATCTTTCTCCTCCAGTGCCTTACACGCTAGAAAAATTATTGTACAAATACAGCTCAATTTCTATTTCGTCCGAGATTTAAAGTGTATTTTTGTATTTTCACCAGAGATCTGACAGAATTCGATTGTATTTTCCATTTTTAAATACAGTGCATTTTATATTCTCATCTGAGATTTGACCGGATTTGACTGTATTCTTTATTCTTTAGTGTAACTACAGTGTATTTTTAAAAGGATTTGAATGTATTCTTCATTTTTTAGTGTAAATACACTGGTATTTTGTATATCGCCGCAGATTCGATTGGCTTTGATTGTATTCTTCCTTTTTAAATACAGTATATATTTGTATTTTCGCGAAGATTTGACTGCGTTTTCCATTTCGACATCTTTTAGTGTAAATACATTCAAATACAGTCAAATACATTCAACATTGCAACATCAAATAAGGTTAGATACAACTGAACAGTGTATTCAAATACACTCAAATACACCCGGGCAAAAAATTACAATGGGACAGTGTATTCAAATACAACAAATTATCCAAATACGGAATGTAGATACATAAAATGTAGCTACGAATTGTTAAAAGCTCTTAAAAGGTAGTGGTTTATATAAGTTCCCATTTTCAAAATAATATTCATGCAGGTCTCAATAATTTTTTAACAAATAATTTTGTCACGACCCAAGTCCTCCCTCCGTGAACTATCGTGACGACACCTAGTCTCTACGACTAGGTAAGCCTATCATTTGCGGAAAAAGAGAAAAATAAGATACAAAATTAGCAAATTACGAGTAATATAATAAAGAAAGTTATAATGTCGCTTGGCATATACAATAACACTCTTTTAAACTGAACAACACACTCCCAAAACCCGAAATCTCATGAAATCACAAGCTAGAGAGAATTTACATAGTGTACTAACTCCAGAATGTCTAAAACAAAAGTAAATATAGGAAGTCTAAAGCTAAAGGAGAGAATAGAGAGGGACTTCTAGGTCTGCGGACGCGGCAGATATACCTCAAAGTCTCTGAAATCGCTCGCCTTGCTGATGGAACGGCTGAGCAGAAGAACCTGGATCTGCACACAAAAAAACATGTGCAGGAAAGGGCATGAGTACACCACATCGGTACCCAATAAGTGCCAAGCCTTACCTCGATCGAGTAGTGACAAGGAAGGTTAGGGCCCTACAGTTATATAAATATATAATAAGGTAAAACAGAATAGAACGTGGCAATGTAATTAATATGCTAACAGTCAAAAAAAGGGAAATCTCATAAAGAAAATAACTCAGTAAACAGTGATAACAATGAGGGATCTCCCAGGATAACGTCCTGTAGTCCCAAACATAAATGTGCCAAGGAGCTCCCGGGATACCGTCCCGTAGTCCAAAAGTAAATAGCCAGTACAGGGGGATCTCCCGGGATACCGTCCCATAGTCCTAAATAATAAAGTGTAGGGGGATCTCCCGGAATACCGATATGTAGTCCCAAAGTAAACAAGCAAGGGGGATCTCCCGGAATACCGTCCCGTAGTCCCAAAATAAACACACAACAGTCTCAGAAAGGATCAACAGTTCTATTCAAGAAAAATAGGGATTTCTAATCTAAACATGCTACACAGAAAAACCAAGTAAGCAGTTAAGACAGATAAGGCAGTTAAGTCACATAATTATGCTTTCCTAAGCTAAACAGGAACATCAAGTACAAGTATTGCTCAATTAAGGACAACACATATATTTACTTAATGAAAATGGAGTTTTTCAACAATTAGCACGTGTACGCACTCGTCACCTCACGTACACGACATTCATATAACAACATTACCAAATCCTAAGGGGAGTTCTCCCACACAAGGTTAGGCAAGCCACTTACCTCGAACCAAGCTCAATCAATCCAAAATCACGCTCTTGCCACGAGTATCCAACTCCGAATGGCCCAAATCTAATTAAATCAATTTCATAATGTAAATATAAAGAGCTTAGCTAAATGAATCGAAGCTAAGGCAAGACAATTAAAAAAAAATGCCCAAAAACCCTCCCCGGGTCCACGTCTCGGAATCGGGTAAAAATTACAGATTATGAACACCCATTCACTCACGAGTCTAACCAAACCAAAATCACTCAAATCCGATACTAAAACCTCGATCAAAATCTCAAAACTCGGCCTAAGAACTTTTCCTCAGTTCTCCCAATTGTCACCCCAAATCCGAAATTTAACGATTGAATTTAAGCTTAGATTAATATAATACAATCAAAAAGGGGTTAGGAATCATTACCCAATGATCTTCTCTTCAAAATCCCCACAAAATCGCCTTTCCCCGAGCTCCAATTTGATTTTCCAAGTTATGAACTCAAACCCTCGATTTTTCATATTTCTGCCCAGCGATATCCGCTTCTGTGGTCATGGGGCCGCATTTGCGGTCCCGCTTATGTGGCTGGGGGACCGCACCTGCGAAATTTCATTAAACCCTCAGGCGCCGCACCTGCGCTCCACTCCTCGCAGATGCACCCCGCTTCTGCGGTCCTTGAGCCGCATCTGCGACCAACAGCCTTCAAGACTCAGACCGCATCTGCGGTTGCCTAACCGATTCTGCGATGTCGCACCTACGGTCAAAACTCCGCAGGTGCGAAACCAACAGGTTCAGCAACTTCAGCAATTGCCTAAGTCCAAAACTACTTCCGTTAAGCATCCGAAACTCACCTGAGGCCCCTAGGACCTCAACCAAACATGCCAACTAATCCTAAAACATTATACGAACTTATTCCAATCTTCAAATCACATCAAACAATGCTAAGACCACGATTCACCCTCCACTCCAAGCCTAATGAACTTGAAATCTCAATAATTCTACGACTGATGACAAAATCAACCAAACCAAGTCCGATTGACCCTAAATTTTGCACACAGGTCACATCCAACACGTCGCAATACCTCAAAGGGACTAATAAATCTCAGACTCAATTTCCCCTTCTTCCCAAATCTCATAATGCCCATCAGAGGCGAAACCCGAAGCAAGACCCGCTCTCCAACCATACATGAAACATCGTGAACCTTCCAGTCCGCATAACTCTTCTGTCTGGACAGGTCTGTGCGAAGTCTATCCCGAATCACCTTAACCTTCTCCAAAGCGTCTTGAACCAAGTCTGTGCCCAATAATCTAGCCTCGCCCGGCTCAAACCAACCCACCAGGTATCTACACCGCCAACAATACAGAGCCTCATATGGTGCCATCTGGATGCTGGACTGATAAGTGTTATTGTAGGCAAACTCCGCCAGTGGCAAGAACTGATCCCAAGAACCTCCAAACTCCATCACACACGCACGGAGCATATCCTCAAGAATCTGAATAATGCGTTCGGACTGTCCGTCCGTCTGGGGTGAAATGTTATGCTCAACTCCACCCGAGTACCCAACTCATGTTGTACGGCCCTCCAAAACCGTGATGTGAATCGAGTATCTCTATCTGAAATAATGGAAACTGGAATACCATGCATACAAAAAATCTCCCAGATGTAAATCTCAGCCAATCGCTCTGAAGAATAGGTTGTACACACAGGAATGAAGTGTGCGGACTTGGTCAGCCGATCCACAATTACCCAAATGGCATCGAAATTCCTCAAAGTCCGTGGGAGTCTAACTACGAAGTCCATGGTGATCCGCTCCCACTTCCACTCCGGAATTTCTATCTGCCGTAGCAAGCCACCCGGTCTCTGGTGCTCATACTTTACCTGCTCACAATTGAGGCGCCGAGCTACAAACCCAACTATATCCTTCTTCATCCTCCTCCAACAATAGTGCTGCCTCAAATCCTGGTACATCTTCACGGCACCCGGATGGATGGAATACCGCGAACTACGGGCCTCCTCTGGAATCAATTCCCGAAGCCTATCAAAATTAGGCACACATATCCGACCCTACATCCTTAATACCCCATCATCACCAATGGTCACATCTCTGGCATCGCCATGCAGAACCTTGTCCTTGAGGACAAGCAAATGAGGGTCATCATACTGACGCTCTCTAATACGATCGAACAAGGAAGACCGAGAAACCACACAAGCAAGGACCCGGCTGGGCTCCGAAAGATCCAATCTCACAAACTGGCTGGCTAAGGCCTGAACATCCATCACCATGGGCCTCTCCGCTGCTGGTAGATAAGCCAAACTCCCCAAACTCTCAGCCCGACGACTCAAAGCATCAGCCACCACATTGGCCTTGCCCGGGTGATATAAGATAGTGATGTCATAGTCCTTCAGCAGCTCTAACCACCTCCTTTGGCGCAAATTAAGGTCCTTCTGCTTGAACAGATGTTGCCATCTCCGGTGATCAGTATAAATCTCACATGAACCCGATTCAAGAGGTGGAAGTGTTCGATGTTTGGGGGATTGACTTCATGGGTCCCTTCGTCAGCTCTTTTGGCAATAAGTACATACTTGTTGCTGTGGATTACGTGTCCAAATGGGTGGAAGCTGTAGCGCTGCCCACTAATGATGCAAGAGCGGTTGTGGGATTTTTGAAGAAGAATATATTCACCCGGTTTGGGACACCAAGAGCGATTATCAGTGAGGGAGGCACCCACTTCTGCAATAGAGCTTTCGAAAAGTTGCTTGCAAAGTAAGATGTACGCCATAAGGTGGCTACCCCATATCATCCTCAAACTAGTGGGCAGGTTGAAGTGTCCAACAGAGAAATAAAGAGTGCTAACCAAGACTGTGAACGCCACAAGAACTGATTGGGCGAAAAAGCTAGATGATGCACTCTGGGCTTATAGAACTGCCTTCAAAACACCAATTGGTATGTCACCATATAAGTTGGTATTTGGAAAGGCCTGCCACTTGCCAGTGGAACTTGAACATAAAGCGTGGTGGGCATTGAAATAGCTGAACTTAGATATTGAGGCGGCAGGCACAACAAGAATCACTGAATTGCATGCTATATATTCTGCTTCAGTCACTAAATCAGCTACTACTGTAGCTTCTTTGGAACCTTTCCAACTCATCACACCACCATTTAAGGCGAATACATAACTAGAAATAGATTTGCTATCATCTCTATCTGAAGAGAAACTTGCATCAGTATAACCTTCAAGTTTCAACTCAGAATCTCCATAGATGAGGGATTGGTCTTTAGTCCTTCTTAAGTACTTAAGAATGGTCTTCACCACCTTCCAATGTTCCTCACCAGGATTTGCCTGATAGCGGATAGTCACTCCAAGTGCATAAGCCACATCAGGACGTGTACATGTCATGGTATACATGATAGCTCCCACTGCACTAGCGTATGAGATCCTACTTATGCGTTCTCTCTCTTCAGGTGTTTTAGGACAATCCTCCCTATTGAGAGTAATTCCAGTGCCTATTGGTAGATAGCCTCTTTTGGAATTATCCATATTATACCTCTTTAAGATGGTATCAATGTACAAAGACTGGGAAAGTCCAAGCAGCTTCCTAGATCTATCTCTATAGATCTTTATTCCTAATATATAAGCTGCTTCTCCCAAGTCTTTCATGGAGAACTGTTCAGATAGCCAAATCTTGGTACTTTGCAATGCCGGTATGTCATTCCCTATGAGCAATATATCATCAACATACAACACTAAGAATATAATTGTGCTCCCACTAACCTTTTTGTACACACAAGGTTATTCTTCGCATCTAACAAAATTGAACCTTTCAATTTTCTTGTTAATGAGAATATTCCACTATAGGTTTTATATCCTTTGAAGGTTCAACTAAAGTCCATACTTTATTTTCCTTCATGGATTCCATTTTGGATTTCATGGCTTTTGCCATTTCTTATAGTCAGAACCTTGTATTACCTCTTCATAGGTCTTAGGACCATCATCATTATGATCAACCTCATTTGATAGATCATTTTATACCATTAGATTCAATCAAGTTGGTACGTGACATTCTTGTGTAGACCTTCTAATAGGCTCTTGTACAACTTGCGCACCTCGTGTTGGATTTGGTTGTTGTTCAATTTGGATTGGAACTGGTTCATTAACCTGTTCTTGAACTTCATTTAGTTCTTGAACTTCAACCGTTGAAGATGGCAACTTCAAAACATCCAATAAAGGTTCTTCAACTTGGGTCTCATGATCTTTATATTGTGTTGATTCATTAGTTTCTTGAACTTCATCAAGTTCTATTTCTCCATTATAATTTCCTTCTAAAAGAAATTCCCTTTCCAAAAAGGTTGCTCCTCTAGCCACAAACACTTTATGGTTAGAAGGGCGATAGAAATAATATCCCATTGTTTCCTTGGGATACCCAATGAACCTACACTTATCAGATCTTGAGTCAAGTTTATCAGACTGTAGTCTCTTAACATAAGTTGGACAACCCCAAACTTTAATATGTTTAAGGTTAGGCTTACATCTTTTCCATATCTCATATGGTGTTGTACAGACTGACTTAGCGGGAACTTTATTAAGCAAGTATGTTGCTGCTTCCAAAGCATATCCCCATAAATTTATTGGAAGATCAGTGAACCCCATCATAGATCTCACCATATCTAATAAGGTTCGATTCTCCTTTCAGACACACCATTATGTTGTGGTGTTCCTGGAGGTGTCCACTGTGAGAGAATCCCATTCTCTTTGAGATATCTGGTAAAATCTTCACTAAGATATTCTCCACCTCTATCAGACCTTAGTACTTTGATACTTTTACCAGTCTGCTTCTCAACTTCACTACGGAACCTTTTGAACATTTCAAAAGATTCAGACTTGTGTTTCATAAGATACACAAATCCATATCTTGACATATCATCAGTGAAGGTGATGAAGTAAGAATATCCACCTCTAGCTTGAATTTTCATGGGCCCACAAACATCTGTATGAATTAGTCCCAATAATTCAGAAGCTCTTTTTCCACTTCCAATAAATGGAGATTTGGTCATTTTTCCTTTGAGACAAGATTCACAAGTTGGATATTGAAATTCAAAATTTCATACTTGTCAATGGATACCCTTCCTTGTACACTTGTTAATTCTTTTCTTTTCAATATGACCAAGCCTACAATGCCAAAGGTATGTTTGATTTACATGATCATCTCTTTTCCTCTTAAGACTTGAAACATGCATAATCGAATTAGCATTCACATTAGGTAAGACATAAACATCATGTTGGAGATAGCCATTCACATATAAATTATCACTATAATAAATAGAGCAAATACCATTGCCTATATTAATGCGAAAACCATGTTTGTCTAACATAGAAGCTGAAATTATTTTCGAAACAAATTTAGGAACGTAATAACAATCATCCAACATAAGTACTTTGCCCGTAGGCATTATTAAAGAAATTGATCCTACAGCTACGGCCGCAACTTTTGCACCATTTCCAACTTGTAGATTAATTTCTCCTTTCTTCAACTTTCTACTTATCTGGAACCCCTGCAACATATTGCAGATGTTATAACCACTGCCAGTATCTAATACCCACAATGAAGAATTAGTAGTAGTTAAAGAAACCTTGAAAATATTTTTCATTAAAGTCTTACCTTGTTTCTTGTCCTTTAAAGTTGCAAGATACTCCGGGCAGTTTCTCTTCCAATGTCCTACTTTCTTACAATGGAAACATACAGCATCAGATTGGTCAGCTTTGCCTTCTTTGCCTTTGGGTTTGGTCACACCACCCTTGGGCGCAGTAGGCTTTTTCTTGGGTTTACTTTTACCCTTACCCTTCTTCTTAGAAGAGTTTCCAACCAACATGACAGTTCATTTCTTCTTCTCAGATGCAAGTTGATTCTCATAATCAATCAGCATGTTAAGCATCTCATGAAGATCACAATCCATTTTATTCATATTAAAATTAATAACAAATTGTGAAAAGGATTCTGATAGTGACTGCAAGATCAAATCTTGAGAAAGCTCTTTACCCAGTTTGCATCCCAACTTCTCACGTTCTTCAATAAGATCAATCATATGATTGACATAGGGTCCAACTGGAGAGTTTCCAGTCAATTTGGATCCAAATAAAGCCTTGGATAGCTGGTATCTAGCTGTCCTGCTTTGTGTACCAAACATCTTCTTAAGATGTTCAATGATTGCAGTTGGATCCATATCCTGATGTTTCCTCTGTAGTTTAGAATTCAAAGAAGCGAGAATGATGCATTTGGTAGTAAGACATTCTTCCAAGTATTTCTGATAAATCTTGGTAAGCATCCTCATCATTCTTATCGGGGACTTCCTTGGCAGGCTTATCGATCACATCAATAAGCTTTTCATGCATGAGAACGATTCTCAAATTTCTGTACCAATCATCAAAGTTTGGTCCTACCAACTTGTTGGTCTCAAGTATTCCACGCAGTGATATAACAGACATATTGAGAAATCTAAAATATAGAAAAGAAAAGACAATAATATAAGAACATATTTGCATATATCATAAAGACATGGATTTTTATCTAAATGATATTTTCACTAATTATTTTAAACTATTTACCCTCATTATAGTTTACGAAATCTTTATTTCTTTTAGTGAAGTAAAGGCTTTCACAATATGTATGAGCCCCTTGGAAGTCAAGTCGTTTCTCACATATATTTTAAAGGTAGGTACTCTTACCAATTGTATCCCCATACAATTTCCTTAAATAGCTCTATGTCAAATAGTCCCCTGGTAGTCAGGTCGATCCTATTGGCATAGTTGAGTTCAACAATCATGATAGCAAAAAACTTATTAAATTTTATACTCCCCTGGGTAGTCCAGGCGTCTAGTGTAAAATTGAATAATTCTTTCAATCCATACATCTAATGCAATAAATAATTTTAACATATTCTCGAACTACAAGTCTCCTGGTAGTCATGCCGCTCCTTATAAACAAGAAATAAGTAAACTTATTTACCTTGATGGATAGCTCTATAATAAAATATCTTATATTTTATCATATAAGAACTCAAATTTTAGTAAGAGGGAATTGTTACTAAAACAATTTTTAATAACATGAAGATCAAATCTTTTTCTAGCATTTGAATTTAGTTCAAGTTGTCTACATGCTTAGTCCTAAATTAATTTACATCACATGTAATAAATAATTCAAAATTATGTAATGAACAAGCACATGACATAAAAACGAAATTCAACATCCTCTAACATGTTTATCTTATATATCACATAAAAAGAATTCATGCTAGAATATTATTATTATTTAACATCTCATGAACTAATAACAATAAAAAAATAATAGAATCATGTAACCTATTATAGATTCCCATTGTATCTAATACAAAATTTCAAATTCAAGTTATGAACTATCTCAATAGTTATATGAATGTATATTTTATCCATAATAAAATAATATCAACATTCAAACGATTTGACTATTGCACAAGACACATGTATTATGGTTTGAACTCCTCAAATATAATATTAAAATATTTCGTAAATAAATTTTAGACACAGTAAACCACGGCTTTGATACCACTGAAGGATTGCGTATAGGTGTTTGTAACACGTAGCAGAAGACAATAACAATCCTAGGAAGATCTTTTCGTGTTTAAAATTTATTTACATGTCAAAGATCGGATCTGAGACGTACCTGGTGAAGAGAGTTTCGTTTCAAAATTTCTTCGATAATGCGAAGACTCTATGCGTATCCACACCGAGACCGATCCTTGCTATCAACTCTTTGAGCAATGAAACATGCGAACAAATTGATTGAAATATTGTGTTGAAATTTTACACAAAAATCTCAACTCAATGTTAGAAGAACAAGAAACACTTTTCTTGCAATTGTATTTTCTCTCTTGGCTTTGTATTGTATTCTCACTTTCACAAAGTGGGTTTTCTTCTCAAGAATTAATAATCATAGCAAATTTTTTCCATCACCCTTTATATAGCATCACCTATAAACCCTATTCCTATTTGGTTGAGGTAATAATTAGGGTAAAGTTTAATACAAAATAAACTAATGGAAAATAAAATCACGTATTCCATGAAAACATAACTGTCGAAGATTTCTTATGGACTTTTCAAAAGTCCAATTCCAAATTGGGTTGAAACTTTTTTTCTTTTTTTTTTAACTATAAAAAATGCAATTCCCATTCTTAATGGGTTTAAGTTGCCGATTAGTCCTTCCATGGACTTTCACTGTCCAACTCCAATTTGGATAAAAATATTTATTAATATTATACACATCATTATATATATATAAATATTAATTATGAGCACTAGATATATACCATATATATATATATATATATATATATATATATATATATATATATATATATGTCTATATTTTATATTTCAACCAAGAGATATAATTCAATTTTCTATTCCAAATAGAAAAGATCAATTTATTCACAATATTAATTATATCCTCTGNCCCCCCATCCCTCCCACCCCCCTCCCCTTAAAAGAATTTTTTTACCTTTTTTTTGTATTTTTTTCTTCACCACCCACCCACCCCCCCCCTACTTTTTTTTTGTATTTTTAATTTTCTGTTTTTTTTTCTGCACCACCCCCACCACCACCACCAACCCCTAAAAAAAAATTTTACTTTTTTTTTAATTTTTAATTTCTGTTTTCTGTTTTTTTTCGTTTTTCTGCATCACCCACCCACCCCACCCCCAAAATTTTTTTCTAACTTACACATTTTAAGGTAAAAGGTTTTTTTTATGCAATATCAGCATGGTTCTAAAACATGGGTCAAGTTGGGCGGGTTGGGTTATGACCCATTGTTTAGCCCATCTTGACGCAGCCCATCTTAGCCAACTACACTTTGGGCTGGGTTGGGCAATGACCCATTTATTGACCTAACCCATCTTGACCCGCCCAAATTCAGCCCAACCCGCCCATTTGTCACCCATATTCTACATATTAAGCATGATTTCTTGAATCTCCTTATACTTTTATGCTATAACAGCAACCAAACTTTAATTCCAAGCAAGAAAATGGTAGATATATAAACATAAATGTATGGTGAAAAATATACATATACCCACATCTAATAAACATGATTATACTAAAGAATGTGGAGTACAACTTAAGAGCAGAAATAGGTATAAACGAATTTCTTGCTCAACAAGACTAACCAACAATTCTTTCTGTCCTTATAGCTCTGGATCACCCTAGGATATGGTTCAACTGTCAAATCCTAATAGGCGACCAACTATGTGTCCATGTCAAATATAATCGACCATTGAATGACCTAAGAAACTCTTTTCTTCTTTTCATTCAATTGCCTGGCCAAGGTCTTAATTTGGTCGTTTATAATTCATGACAACATGGAGCTTAAACTCATTACCAAGAGTTGACAGATTCCATTTTGATCAATCACTAATTCTACAAGTATTTAATCGTACCCAATATCCTTTCAACTATCGTCCTAGGGCCATAGGTGTCTAGTATCAAAGCACAATAAATAACTTGTCTGTTACTATGATGATCTCAGATCAAAGGAAACTCTTACATCACATTCTTCAAGAGAATATCCTATTGACAGTTTATGGTAATTCTAACCATTAGGAACTATCCAATGAGTCGGTTCAATGATCATATCTCTATATGCATCATCTATCTATGTGATTTAGTTAATGAGATCAACTAATCTTTATCCCATAAAGACGATCACACAAATATTGATGTAACCGGATTACTAATGTCCAAATTAATAATCCTACGATCAAGAACAAATTTAGATTAAATTGTAAGAAACTTCACTCTCATTATCATGATCTCCATCACAATGTCAAGTCTCAAAATTTAATCAAGGATCTTATTAAATTAATCAAGCAATTAATAATAACTATGATAAAAGAATATCAGATGCCATATATTTTTATATCAAATAGCATTCAGAAAAATATGTTCAAATCATCAAATATGAGATTGGATCTGGGGCATATCTATTATATCCCTAACAGATTCAATGTCACCTTACCTCTTTGTCCTAGTGATGGTATACTAAAACATATCCCTGAAACAATTGAAGTTTAATTCAGGATTTAATTACCATCCAAAGTGCTTAAAGATAGAGATAGTCCGCATATGCTTTATAGATGACCTCCTGGCGTGCTGCAGAGCAGACTATATATCTATAAAGCTTATGAAATTGCTTCACTCAATTCTCTGATGCATTGGGGCTAAAGTCAACATGGAAAAGAATTCACTCTACTTGGCAGGGGCCTATACTCAATATAAGGAGCAAATCCTAGCACAACACCACTTCACTCTAGGTACACTGCCCTTCAAGTACCGAGGAGTGACTCTACCTACAAGGAAACTCACAATTAGTAAATGTTTGCCCCTAGTGGAAAGAATAGTGGCTAGAGCTAAAAGCTGGACCTCCAGATTCCTATCATATGCAAGCGAAATGGAACTCATAAAAAATGTTCTTTTTGATGCAAATTTACTGGATCAAAGTATTTATCTTCATGAGAAGGTCCTTACTATGGTGACCGGAATATGCAGGAACTTCCTATGGCATAGAAATGAAGAAAACAACAAGATGAACCATGTAGCTTGGGATATAGTTTGCCAGCCTAGGTTCACAAGGGGCTTAAATGTTATAAACTTATTCTTGCGGAACAGAGCAGCTATCAGCAAGCTTTTATTGGCTATTGCACAAAAGAAAGATAACATATGGGTAATTTGGGTGCACACTCACTACATAAAGGGTAAGGATCTAAACAGTATGTGTACACCAGAGTAGGCTTCTTGGTTATTGAGGAAAGTATTTGATGCTAGAAATTGGTTAACTATGGGAGTTGCAGAGTTGGACTCATATGTCTCTGGATCCAAATTCATGATCAAGAAAGCATATACTACCAGTGCATCACAATACTAGAAGGTGATATGGAAGTCATTGGTGATGAGCAAGGGCCTGATACCTATACACTTATTCATACTATGGTTGGAAGTCCAGAAAAGGCTTACAACAACTGATATATTACTACAATAGGGAATTAGAGTACCAAATGGATGTGTATTATGTTCTACTAGCACTGATGAGACACAGTCACATATTCGTTGAGTGTCTATACTCTAAGGATATATGAGGAAAATTACTGAAGTGGATAAGCATCACTAGACAGATCACTTATTGGGACAATGAAATTGCTTGGCTATCATAGAAAGGAAATAGTAGAAGAGTAACTGGAGCAGTATTGAGGTTCTTATTTGCAGCAACAATAAATCATATCTGGGCAGAAAGAAACAACAGGAGGTTCCAATAAACCAGGTAAAACAAATGTGATAGACTCAGGGAAATAGCACTACAATTGCACATTGTAGGGCAGCGACAACACAAATGGCTATAAATATTGGAGAAACTAGATAGTTACCCTTGCTAAATGTTCTAACTTGGAGGGCAGCTACTAGGACTAGACCCGCCTTGGAAGATGAGAAACACAATAACTTGCTATGGGGCAATTGGAAGATAGTTGTTATTCCTTTGGTTATTTTTGTATGATCAAACTCTAGAGTCCAACGAGCAGGTGGTGTACATTTGTTAGTGTTACAGAATGAACCTAGACACTTTACAAAATGAACATAGACTATTTTTAGTAGTGTACATAACCCATATATTAATAGCAGAATTGTAGGAATCTCTTTTATTTCTTTCCTTAGTTAGCACCTGATGTATATGTATATATATATGTATCACTACATAGAATAGTATACCAATTTGATTCATCCATACCTTGTTAATTACACTGTATCAGAGCCACATCTGTGGCTTTGTCGGAGTTGACCAAAACTTTCCGGCAGACACGTGAGGTGCGTGTGTGGTCCATTCTCTGTCCAGCTTTGTTCTCCAAGATCAACTTGATTATCTTCGATCGATTGTTGGTTATCCTCTGATAACAGAACCTTATTTTCATGAAGAACAGACTCGAACAAGGTTGTATTACACCAATTTTGGTCAGGTTTGAGTTCTTCTATTGTTTGATTTATTTTTGGGATACAAAAGTGGTCGTGGAATAATATTCTTGCATCTGATTGCTTGTTTTGTGAATTGGTATTTGTTGGGTCTTCCTTGTAAGTGTGAACCCGGCCCGTCGTCACGTGAGTTATCGCCCCGTTTCCCCCATTTTCTGCTTCCTTATATTTTATTATAAGTGTCTTGAGTGAATGAGTCGATTTGGATTGGTTTTGGATGGAAATGAGACACATAGTCTCTTTAAGGGAGGTTTGTATTGGAAAAAGTCAACCGGATGTTGACTTGTGAGTTAGAGGGCCCGGATGTGATTTTCGGTGATTTGGTTAGCTTCGGGGGATGATTTGTGACTTAGGAGTGTGATCGGAATTGATTTTGGAGGTCCGGTGTAGAATTAGGCTTGAATTGGCGAAGTTAGTATTTTGGCGAATTCCGGTTGATAGGTGAAATTTTGATCCGAGGGACGGAATGGGATTCTGAGAGTTGCTGTAGCTTTGTTAGGTGATTTTGGATGTGTGTACAAAATTTCAGATCATTCGGAGGTGTTTTGGTCGGGTTTTTTATCAAATGCGTAATTCGGAAGTTTTGGAAGAACTTAGGCTTGAATCCGATGTAATTTTAGGGTTTTGGTGTTAATTGTGATGTTTTGATGATTGGAGCAAGTTTGAATGATGTTTTAGGATGGGTTGGCACTTTTGGTTGAGGTCCCGGGGGCCTCGGAGTGATTTCGGATGGCCATCGGGATGAAATTTGGACTTATGAGATTGCTGGTGTGCCTGGTTTCTGGTATTTCCGCATCTGCGGAAAAGGAACCGTAGATGCTGTTGCACAGGTGCGGAAGGAAGGTACGCATGTGCGAGTTCTTGGAAGGGTTGCTGTTTCCGCAGGTGCGGGCTTGGGGCCGCATCTGCGATGCCGCAGATGCGGTAGATGAGTCGCAGAAGCGAATTGGCGTGGCCTTGGTATTTCCGCAGAAGCGGACAGGTATCCGCAGAAGCGGGATCCGCAAATGCGGAGAGATGACCGCAGAAGCGGTCGTGGACTTAATGAAGATCCACAGAAGTAGAGGTATAACCGCAGAAGCGGTAGCCGCAAATGTGGTAAAGGAACCGCAGATGCGAAAATCACTGTTCAGAGAAGGGTTTTAAAGCTCATTTTGTTCCGCGAGCTTAAGTTCATTTCCACCATTTTTGATCGACCTTGAGAGCTCTTGGACGGAAATTGAAGGTGATTTCGACTAGGTGTGATTGGAGGTGAGTTCCTTGGCCTAAATACGTGATTTAATGGTAGAATTAACATGGAAATTTGTGGAAATTCATCAAAAGAGGGTAAAGATAGGGCTTGGGAATTTGGTATTTCAAAGTGGAATTGGAGGGGTCAAATGGACTCCGATTTTGGTAATTTTGATATGTATAGACTCGTGGCGAGTTTAGAAATCCGGTGATGTTAATTTTTTAATTTTTCGAGAAGTGGGCCCGGGGCTCGGGTTTTTGCCAATTTCGTGAATTTCGATGTTTTTCGAGTCTTTTCGATTGGGTTATATTCCCTTAGCCTATTGTAACATATTCGATGTGGTTTTGACCAGATTCGACGCGCGAGGAGGTTGATTTGCGAGGCAAGGGAATAGCGAGCTAGGATTTTGGCCGGCTTGAGGTGAGTAATGGTTATAAATGATGTCCTGAGGGTTTGAAACCCCGGATTTGCACAACGTAGTGCTATATTGAGGTGAGACACACGCTGCATGTTGAGCGTGGGGTCAATTACTACTGGGGATTTGGACTTGGTCCATCCCGATCGATGTTTCTACTGTATTTTTGACTGAGACTTAACTAATATCATTATAGTCTGGGCTAGTTGCCATGTTTGGGGCCTTGTGCCGACCTGTAGAACCCATAGGGGCATTTGTACTGATTGACCTCACTTTCCTTGTTAAAAATCATACCCTCAGTCATGTCTCTAACTGTTTAATATAATATGAACCGGCTTTTGAAATAGCTAAACCAAAATGAGAGTAATATGTGGGCTGGGATCCCTATCTTATCTTAGTATGCCCGAGGGGCGAAGTTTATATTGACTGAGAGGGGTTGAGAACCCAATAGTGAGGATGACTGATATGTTATGGGTCGGGCTACACGCCGCAGCAAGGTGTATATATATATATATATGGATCGGGTTGCACACCGCAGCAGTATATTATATGGATCGGGCTGCACGCCGCAGCAGTATAGCGCTTGGGCTGTAGGAGCCCCTCCGGAGTCTGCACATCCCTAGTGAGCGCAGTCGACTATTATTATTGGATCGGACTGCACGCCGCAGCAATATATTTATTATGGATCGGGCTGCACACCGCATCGGTATATTTATGATTTCGGTTATTGTGAAAAGTATACGAGTTGAGTACTGGTTTAAAGGGTTCTGCCTAACTTCTTTATTTAGTTGTTGTTTAAATGTCCTTACTGCTTTGATATAGAACTGCTTAGTGCTTTTACGAGATTTCTTTCCGTGAGCCATTATTTATTATTATTACTCACTGGGTCAGAGTACTCACATTACTCCCTGCACCGTGTGTGCAGATACAAGTATCCCTGAGGCGTAGTTCGAGCTATTTCTGCTGTCCAGATTTCACCGGAGTCATCGAGGTAGCTGCATGGCGTCCGCAGACCCGATTTCTCCCTCTATCCTCTTTACTTTCAGTATTTCAGACTATCTCTTGTTTAGGCTATTTCTCAGACTTGTATTAGAGGCTCTTGACTCGTGACACCGGATCGGTGGGCTATGTAGTGATGTTACCTTGATTTCCGCACATTTTATCTTCTGTTGCAAATTTCTATTCATGTTAATTTGGTATTTAAACCCTGTTAGTTGGTAATGAACTCTATATGAGGGATTGAGAGTGCTGAATTGGTCGGGCTTGCCTAGCATTATGTTGGGCGCCATCACGACCGGGGTTGGGGTTGTGACAAGTTGGTATCAGAGCCTAGGTTACTAGGTCTCGCAAGTCATGAGCCGGTTTAGTAGAGTCTCGTGGAGCGGTACAGGGACGCCTGTATTTCTCCTCGAGAGGCTGCAGAACCTTTAGGAAAATTCCACATTCTTGAAATTCTTGTCGTGCGAACTTGTTGATCCGAATACTAAACTTCTCCTCATTCTATTCTCTCACAGATGGTGAGGACACGAGCTACCGGACGTGACGGACGACCACCAGTGCCACCTACTGAGGCCACCAGAGGCCGTGGACGCGGTCGTGGTCGTGGCCGGGGCCGAGCAGCAAGGGCAGCATCTATTGATCCACCAGCTGCCCCAGTTTCGGATCAGGCTCCAGCAGTACCAGCTTAGGCACCGATTTGTGCCCATAGTGATCCCTGGCCTTCAGGAGACATTAGCTCAGATCTTGACAGTGTGCACAGGCCTGGCTCAGGTGGTTTCAGCCACCACAGCACCAGCAGCTACTTCACAGGCCGGGGGAGGCAATCAGACCCCCGCTGCTCGCACACCTGAGCAGGGAGTGTAGGGAGTACGGACTCCAGAGGCCCCTCCAGCTTAGACAGTTGTGCCAGTACAGGAGTTCAGTGTTCCAGTTATGCCCGAGGACGAGCAGCGTCGCCTCGAGAGGTTTGGTAGACTCCAGCCTCCGACATTTAGTGGAGCTGAGGGCGAGGATGCCCAGGGTTTTCTCGACAGATGTCAGCGGATGATCCGTACAGCGGGGATTCTTGAGTCCAGTGGTGTGGCTTTTACTACTTTTCAGTTTACTAGAGCTACCTTCACTTGGTGGGAGGCGTATGAGCGGCGTAGGCCGGTTGGTGCAGCACCTTTGACTTGGCAGGAGTTCTCCACTCTTCTTGGAGAAGTATGTACCGCAGTCTCGCAGGGAGGAGCTACACAGACAGTTTGAGGGGCTACGATAGGGAGATATGACAGTGTCCCAGTATGAGATGAGATTTTCTGAGTTGTCTCGGCATGTAGTTTGGTTGGTTCCGAAAGATCGTGAGCGTATCCGGAGGTTTGTGGATGGTCTCAACTACCCTCTTCGTGATCTTATGACTAGGGAGCGAGTGTTGGGTGCCACATTCGAGGAGGTGGTTGATATAGCCCGAGAGATTGAGGCGGTTCGCCGTCAGGATCGAGATGAGAGGGAGGCCAAGAGGCCTCGAGGTTCTGGTAGTTACAGTGGCGCTCCTTCGAGGGGCCAGTTCCAGCAGGGTCGGGGTCGTTCTTTCAGGCCCGCTCAGTCAGCTCGACCCGAGTACCGAGGAGGATCTTCAGGTCGTGGTTATCAGGGTTCTCAGCAGAGTCAGCCATCTCTCAGCGCTCTTCCAGCACAGAGTTCGTCTCGTGCTCCGTCTGATCAGGGTTCTTCCAGGCCGAGTGCATTAGCTAGTCACTCTGGCGCGAGGGGTTCCCTTCAGTCCCAATTCCCAGCACCCGGGAGTTGCTATGAGTGTGGAGAGTTCGGGCATATGCGGAGGGAGTGTCCTCGTCGTGCTGGTAGCTCATCTCAGCAGAGGGGTCAGCCCTCATCTTCTGGTCCAGTTTCTTCAGCACCCGCCCCGCCAGCTAGCGGTGAGGGTCAAGCAGCCAGGGGCCGCCCTAGAGGTGCAGGTCGATCGGGCGGTGGTCAGGCTCGCTTTTATGCTCTTCAGGGCAGGACAGATGCTATTACTTCGGATGCTGTTATTACAGGTATTATTTCAGTCTGACACAGAGATGCCTCTGTCTTATTTGATCCCGGTTCCACCTATTCTTATGTGTCCTTATATTTTGCTCATCATCTGGGTACGACCCGAGGGTGTCTTGCATTACCTGTTCATGTATCTACCCCGGTGGGCGATACTGCCGTTGTAGACTATGTATACCGGTCATGTTTGGTTACTATTGGGGGTCTGGAGACCCGAGTTGATCTGTTGCTATTGAGCATGGTAGATTTTGATGTTATTCTGGGCATGGACTGGTTATCTCCGTGTCATGCTATTCTTGACTGTCATGCTAAGACAGTCACTCTGGATGTACCGGGTGTACCGAAGATCGAGTGGCGTGGTGTGACTGACTATGTTCCCAGCAGGGTGATTTCATTCTTAAAGGCCCAGCGTATGGTTGGGAAGGGTTGTCTTTCATATTTGGCATTTGTGAGGGATGTTGGAGCTGAGACTCCTAGGATTGATTCTGTTCCAGTTGTGAGGGAGTTTCCCGATGTTTTTCCTGCAGACCTGCCGGGCATGCCACTAGATAGGGATATTGATTTTGGTATTGACCTGGTGCCGAGCACTCAGCCCATTTCCATTCCTCCATATCGTATGGCACCAGCGGAGTTGAAAGAATTAAAGGATTAGCTTCAGGAACTCCTAGATAAGGGGTTCATTCGGCCGAGTGTGTCACCGTGGGGTGCACCGGTTCTAATTGTGAAGAAGAAAGATGGTACCATGAGGATGTGCATTGACTACAGGCAATTGAACAAAGTAACAGTGAAGAACAAGTACCCCCTGCCTCGTATTGATGATTTATTTGACCAGCTTCAGGGAGCGAGGGTGTTCTCCAAGATTGACCTCCGTTCGGGCTATCACCAGTCGAAGATCAGGGATTCGGATATTATGAAGACTGCTTTCAGGACTAGGTATGGGCACTATGAGTTTCTTGTTATGTCCTTTGGGCTGACTAATGCCCTAGCAACGTTCATGCATTTGATGAACAGTGTGTTTCGCCCGTATCTGGATTCGTTCGTTATTGTTTTTATTGATGACATTCTGGTGTACTCGCGTAGCCAGGAGGAGCACGCACAACATTTGCAGTTGTATTGCAGAGATTGAGGGAGGAGAAGCTATATGCCAAGTTCTCCAACTGTGAGTTTTGGCTCAGCTCAGTAGCTTTCTTGGGGCACGTGGTGTCCAGCGAGGGTATTCAGGTCGACCCGAAGAAGATAGAGGCGGTTCGGGGTTGGCCTAGACCGACCTCAGCCACGGAGATTCGTAGTTTCCTTGGGTTGGCAGGTTATTACCGCCGGTTTGTTCAGGGATTTTCCTCTATTGCATCGCCCTTGACCAACTTGACTCAGAAGGGTGCTCCATTTGTATGGTCGGACGAGTGCGAGGAGAGCTTTCAGAAGCTCAAGACAGCTTTGACCACGGCTCCAGTGTTGGTTTTGCCATCAGCTTCAGGTTCTTACACTGTATATTGTGATGCTTCGAGAGTTGGGATCAGATGTGTATTGATGCAGGAGGGTAGAGTTATTGCATATGCTTCTCGTCAGTTGAAGCCCCACGAGAAGAACTACCCTGTTCATGATTTGAAGTTGGCTGCTATAGTTCATGCTTTGAAGATTTGGAGGCACTACTTGTATGGCGTATCTTGCGAGGTATTCACTGATCATCGCAGTCTTCAGCATCTATTCAAGCAAAAGGATCTTAATTTGAGGCAGCGGAGGTGGCTAGAGTTACTCAAGGATTATGATATTACCATTATGTATCACCCGGGGAAGGCCAATGTAGTGGTCGATGCTTTGAGCCGAAAGGCGGTTAGTATGGGGAGTTTGGCGTATATTCCAGTTGGGGAGAGGCCCTTTGCAGTTGATGTCCAGGCTTTGGCCAATCGGATGGTGAGATTAGATATTTTGGAGCCTAGTCGGGTGTTGGCTTGTGTGGTTTCTCGGTCTTCCTTGTATGACCGCATCAGAGAGCGCCAGTATGATGATCTGCATTTGCTTGTCCTTAAGAACAGGGTTCAGCATGATGATACCAGGGATGTGACCATTGGTGATGATGGCGTGTTGAGGATGCAGGGCCTGATTTGTGCACCCAATATGGATGGGCTTCGGAGTTGATATTGGAGGAGGCCCACAACTCGCGGTATTCCATTCATCCGTGTGCCGCGAAGATGTATCAGGATTTGAGGCATTATTATTGGTGGAGGAGGATGAAGAAGGATATAGCGGGGTTTGTAGCTCGGTGTCTCAACTGTCACCAGGTTAAGTACGAGCATCAGAGGTCGGGCCGTGTACTTCAGCGGATAGTTATTCCCGAGTGGAAGTGGGAGAGGATTACTATGGATTTTGTGAGTGGTCTCCCTCGGACTTTGAAGAAGTTTGATTCGATTTGGGTGATTGTGGATCGGCTGACCAAGTCCGTGCACTTCATTCCAGTATGTACTACTTATTCTTCGGAGCGGCTGGCAGGGATCTTTATCCGGGAGATTGTCCGATTGCATGGGGTTCCAGTATCTATTATCNTTTACAGACCAAGTTGGTCGCTTTTTTATGATTAATAATAAATAAAAATAAAACGTAATTTACATGTGGAGACCAACTTTGGTCGCAAAAATTATATTATTAAAATATTATTGCGACCAAAGTTGGTCGCTATTTTCTTTACCCGGAAAATTTGGTCCTTTTACTTAGAGACCAAAGTTGGTCGCTAATTGGCAACCAACTTTGGTCCCTAAGGTAAAGGGACCAGCTTGATATCGACCAGGCCTGTTTGGTCGCTTTTTGGTCGCTTTTTGGCCAATAAGCGACCAACTTTGGTCGCTTTTCATGGTCGCTTTTTTCGGATTTCTAGTAGTGTTATTTGATGTATAGCGCCTTAAATATGCACGCTATACCTAGTTGAATTATTGGTGTGTCAGTTAAATCCAGAAGAATTATTGATGGGCCCAACTTTTATGTATAGCGCGGTATTTCACCGCGCTATACCTTAACGGACAAACGTGGTGTTAAGGTATATTGCGGTGAAATACCGCGTTATATATATTATGATGCCCAGTTCTTTTTTTTTTTTACCTATTATGGTCCTTCGAGCGTAAAAAGAACCACACTTTGATTCCGGACTCACGGTGATATGAGGGGAGACGACGGGTTAGGAGTTAGTATTAACAACTTTTATTCTTCACCATAACAGGGAGCTTCGCCCTCTTGGTCTCCACTTTCAAGGGCTTCTCACTTTTGTTCTCGCTTAGGGAGATCCCATTGTCCTATCCAAATTCTGCCGTTTGAACTAATAGCGAAATATTGATATTTTAAGTTGGATAAAATTATAAACACAAATAAATTTATTTTCGCAAAAAATAAAATTGCCATGTGACAAAAAATACAAAAGAAGATGAGAATAAGCAGGAAACTCCGTAATTATAGCTTGTTCTGTAGATTTCAGTCTCTTAGTAGTGACATAACCCTTGAATTAACGAAGATTTGCGTCCAAACTTTCAGCAAAAGATATCTAATAGCTTTTTTCTTGAAGACAATCTAACAGGTTAACAGTTGAATCTTCTATCTCGGTCCAAGTAGTAGTAGGTTAGTTGAGGTCAAAAATTTTAAACTTATATGACGACCTGGCCCGTCGTCACGTGAGTTACCGCCCCGTTTCCCCCATTTTCTGCTTCCTTATGTTTTATTATAAGAGTCTTGAGTGAATGAGTCGATTTGGATTGGTTTTGGATGAAAATGAGACACATAGTCTCTTTAAGGAAGGTTTGTATTAGAAAAGTCAACCGGATGTTGACTTGTGAGTTAGAGGGCTCGGATGTAATTTCTGGTGATTTGGTTAGCTTCGGGGGATGATTTTTGACTTAGGAGTGTGATCGGAATTGATTTTGGAGGTCCGGTGTAGAATTAGGCTTGAATTGGCGAAGTTAGTATTTTGGCGAATTCCGGTCGATAGGTGAGATTTTGATCCGAGGGTCGGAATGGGATTCCGAGAGTTGCTGTAGCTTCGTTAGGTGATTTTGGATGTGTGTACAAAATTTCAGATCATTCGGAGGTATTTTGGTCGGGTTTTTGATCAAATGCATAATTCGGAAGTTTTGGAAGAACTTAAGCTTGAATCCGATGTAATTTTAGGGTTTTGGTGTTAATTGTGGTGTTCTGATGATTGGAGCAAGTTTGAATGATATTTTAGGATGGTTTGGCACTTTTGGTTGAGGTCCCGGGGGCCTCGGGGTGATTTCGGATGGCCATCGGGATGAAATTTGGACTTATGAGATTGCTGGTGTGCCTGGTTTCTGGTATTTCCGCATCTGCGGAAAAGGAACCGCAGGTGCGGAAGGAAGGTACGTAGGTGCGAGTTCTTGTAAGGTTTGCTGTTTCCGCAGGTGCAAGCTTGGGGCCGCATCTGCGATGCCGCAGATGCGGTAGATGAGTCGCAGAAGCGAATTGGCGTGGCCTTGGTATTTTCGCAGAAGCGGACAGGTATCCGCAGAAGCGGGATCCGCAAATACGGAGAGATGATCGCAGAAGCAGTCGTGGACTTAATGAAGATCCGCAGAAGCGGAGGTATAACCGCAGAAGCGGTGGCCGCAAATGCGGTAAAGAACCGCAGATGCGAAAATCACTGTTCAGAGAAGGGTTTTAAAGCTCATTTTGTTCCGCGAGCTTAAGTTCATTTCCACCATTTTTGATTGACCTTGAGAGCTCTTGGACGGAAATTGAAGGGGAGTTCGACTAGGTGTGATTGGAGGTGACTTGACCTAAATACGTGATTTAATGGTAGAATTAACGTGGAAATTTGTGGAAATTCATCAAAAGAGGGTAAAGCTAGGGCTTGGGAATTTGGTATTTCAAAGTGGAATTTGAGGGGTCAAATGGACTCCGATTTTGGTAATTTTGATATGTATAGACTCGTGGCGAGATAAGGAATCCGGTGATGTTCATTTTCTGATTTTTTTCGAGAAGTGGGCCCGTGGCTCGGGTTTTGCCAATTTCGTGAATTTCGATATTTTTCGAGTCTTTTCGATTGGGTTATATTCCCTTAGCCTATTGTAACGTATTCGTTGTGGTTTTGGCCAGATTCGGCGCGCGAGGAGGTTGATTTGCGAGGCAAGGGCATAGCGAGCTAGGATTTTGGCCGGCTTGAGGTGAGTAATGGTTATAAATGATGTCCTGAGGGTTTGAAACCCCGGATTTGCACAACGTAGTGCTATATTGAGGTAGACACACGCTGCATGTTGAGCGTGGGTCCATTACTACTGGGGATTTGGACTAGGTCCATCCCGATCAATGTTTCTACTGATTTTTGAATGAGACTGAACTAATATCATTATAGTCTGGGCTAGTTGCCATGTTTGGGGCCTTGTGCCGACCTGTAGAACCCTTAGGGGCATTGTACTGATTGACCTCACTTTACTTGATAAAAATCATACCGTCAGTCACGTCTCTAACTGTTTAATATAATATGAACCGGCTTTTGAAATAGCTAAACCAAAATGAGAGTAATATGTGGGCTGGGATCCCTATCTTATCTTAGTATGCCCGAGGGGCGAAGTTTATATTGATTGAGAGGGGTTGAGAACCCAATAGTGAGGATGACTGATATGTTATGGATCGGGCTGCACGCCGCAGCAAGGTATATATATATATATATATGGATCGGGCTGAACGCCGCAGCAGTATAGCGCTTGGGCTGTAGGAGCCCCTCCGGAGTTTGCACACCCCCAGTGAGCGCAGTCGACTATTATTAGCCCCTCCGGAGTCTGCACACCCCCAGTGAGGCAGTGACTATTATTATTGGATCGGGCTACACGCTGCAACATTATATTTATTACGGATCGGGATGCACGCCGTAGCGGTATATTATGATTTCAGTTATTGTGAAAAGTATGCGAGTTGAGTACTGGTTTAAAGGGTTCTGCCTGACTTCTTCATTTAGTTGTTGTTTAAATGTCCTTACTGCTTGATATAGAACTGCTTAGTGTTTTTACGAGATTTCTTTCCGTCAGCCATTATTTATTATTATTACTCACTGGGTCAGAGTACTCACATTACTCCCTGCACCGTGTGTGCAGATACAGGTATCCCTGAGGCGTAGTTCGAGCTATTTCTATTGTCCAGATTTCACTGGAGTCATCGAGGTAGCTGCATGGCATCCGCAGACCCGATTTCTCCCTCTATCCTCTTTACTTTCAGTATTTTAGACTACCTCTTGTTTAGACTGTTTCTCAGACTTGTATTAGAGGCTCTTGACTCGTGACACTGGATTGGTGGGCTATGTAGTGATGTTACCTTGATTTCTGCACATTTTACCTTCTGTTGCAAATTTCTATTCATGTTAATTTTGTAATTAAACCCTGTTAGTTGGTAATGAACTCTATATGAGGGATTGAGAGTGCTGAATTGGTCGGGCTTGCCTAGCATTGTGTTGGGCGCCATCACGACCGGGGTTGGGGTCGTGACAAGTTGGTATTAGAGCCTAGATTACTAGGTCTCGCGAGTCATGAGCCGGTTTAGTAAAGTCTCGCGGAGCGGTACGGGGACGCCTGTATTTCTCCTCGAGAGGCTGCAGAACCTTTAGGAAAATTCCACATTCTTGAAATTCTTGTCGTGCGAACTTGTTGATCTGAATACTAAATTTCTCCTTATTCTATTCTCTCACAGATGGTGAGGACACGAGCTACCGGACGTGACGGACGACCACCAGTGCCACCTATTGAGGCCACCAGAGGCCGTGGACGCGGTCATGGTCGTGGCCGAGGCAGAGCAGCGAGGGCAGCATCTATTGATCCACCAGCTGCCCCAGTTCCGGATCATTCTCCAGCAGTACCAGCTGAGGCACCAGCTGTGCCCATAGTGATTCCTGGCCTTCAGGAGACATTAGCTCAGATCTTGACAGTGTGCACGGGCCTGGCTCAGGTGGTTTCAGCCACCACAGCAGCAGCAGCTACTTCACAGGCCGGGGGAGGCAATCAGACCCCCGCTGCTCGCACACCTGAGCAGGTAGTGCAGGGATTACAGACTCCAGAGGCACCTCCAGCTCAGCCAGTGGTACCAGTGCAGGAGTTCAGGGTTCCAGTTATGCCCGAGGACGAGCACCGTCGCCTCGAGAGGTTTGGTAGACTCCAGCCTCCGACATTTAGTGGAGCTGAGGTCAAGGATGCCCACGGTTTTCTCGACAGATGTCAGCGGATGCTCCGTACAGCGGGGATTCTTGAGTCCAGTGGTGTGGCTTTTACTACTTTTCAGTTTACTAGAGCTGCCTTCACTTGGTGGGAGGCGTATGAGCGGCGTAGGCCGGTTGGTGCAGCACCTTTGACTTGGCAAGAGTTCTCCACTCTCTTCTTGGAGAAGTATGTACCGCAGTCTCGCACAGAGGAGCTGCGCAGACAGTTTGAGGGGTTGCTGCAGGGAGATATGACAGTGTCCCAGTATGAGATGAGATTTTCTGAGTGTTCTCGTCATGCAGTTTGGTTGGTTCCGACGGATCGTGAGCGCATCCGGAGGTTTGTTGATGGTCTCACCTATCCTCTTCGTATTCTTATGACTAGGGAGCGAGTGCTGGGTGCCACATTCGAGGAGGTGGTTGATATAGCCCGAGAGATTGAGGCGGTTCGCCGTCAGGATCGAGATGAGAGGGAGGCCAAGAGGCCTCGAGGTTCTGGTAGTTACAGTGGTGCTCCTTCGAGGGGCTAGTTCCAGCAGGGTCGGGGTCGTTCTTTCAGGCCCGCTCAGTCAGCTCGACCCGAGTATCGAGGAGTATCTTCAGGTCGTGGTTATCAGGGTTCTCAGTAGAGTCAGCCATCTCTCAGCGCTCTTCCAGCACAGAGTTCATCTCGTGCTCCGTCTGCTCAGGGTTCTTCCAGGCCGAGTGCATCAGCTAGTCACTCTGGCGCGAGGGGTTCCCTTCAGTCCTAGTTCCCAGCACCCGGGAGTTGCTATGAGTGTGGAGAGTTCGGGAATATGCGAAGGGAGTGTCCTCGTCGTGCTACTAGCTCATCTCAGCAGAGGGGTCAGCCCTCATCTTCTGGTCCAGTTTCTTCAGCACCCGCGCCGCCAGCTAGGGGTGAGGGTCAGACAGCCAGGGGCCGCCTTAGAGGTGCAGGTCGATCGGGCGGTGGTCAGGCTCGCTTTTATGCTCTTCAGGGCAGGACAGATGCTATTGCTTCGGATGCTATGATTACAGGTATTATTTCAGTCTGCCACAGAGATGCCTCAGTCTTATTTGATCCCGGTTCCACCTATTCCTATGTATCTTCATATTTTGCATATCATTTGGGTACGACCCGAGGGTGTCTTGCTTTACCTGTTCATGTATCTACCCCGGTGGGGGATACTATTGTTGTAGACCATGTATATCGGTCGTGTTTGGTGACTATTGGGGGTCTGGAGACCCGGGTTGATTTACTGCTATTGAGCATGGTGGATTTTGATGTTATTTTGGGCATGGACTGGCTATCTCCGTGTCATGCTATTCTAGACTGTCATGCTAAGACAGTCACCTTGGCTATACCGAGGAGTGCCTCTATCTACAAGGAAACTCACAATTAGTAAGTGTTTTCCCCTAGTGGAAAGAATAGTGGCTAGAGTTAAAAGTTGGACCTCCAGATTCCTATCATATGCAAGCGAAATGGAACTCATAAAAAAGGTTCTTTTTGAGATGCAAATTTACTAGATCAAAGTATTTATCTTCATGAGAAGGTCCTTACTATGGTGACTGGAATATGTAGGAACTTCCTGTGGCATGGAAATGAAGAAAACAACAAGATGAACCATGTAGCTTGGGATATAGTTTGCCAGCCTAGGTTCACAAGGGGCTTAAATGTTATAAACTTATTCTTGCAGAACAGAGCAGCTATTAGCAAGCTTCTGTTGGCAATTGCATAAAAGAAAGATAACATATGGGTAATTTGGGTTCACACTCACTACATAAAGGGTAAGGACCTAAACAGTATGTGTACACCAGAGTAGGCTTCTTGGTTATTGAGGAAAGTATTTGATGCTAGAAATTGGCTAACTATGGGAGTTGCAGAGTTGGACTCATATGTCTCTGGATCCAAATTCATGATCAAGAAAGCATATACTGCCGATGCATCACAATACTAGAAGGTGATATGGAAGTCATTGGTGATGAGCAAGGGCCTGATACCTATACACTTATTCATACTATGGTTGGAAGTCCAGAAAAGGCTTGCAACAACTGATATATTACTACAATAGGGAATTCGAGTACCAAATGGATGTGTATTATGTTCTACTAGCACTGATGAGACACAGTCACATATTCGTTGAGTGTCTATACTCTAAGGATATATGAGGAAAATTACTGAAGTGGATAAGCATCACTAGACAGATCACTTATTGGGACAATGAAATAGCTTGGCTATCATAGAAAGGAAATAGTAGAAGAGTAACTGGAGTAGTATTGAGGTTCTTATTTGCAGCAACAATAAATCACATCTGGGCAGAAAGAAACAACAGGAGGTTCCAATAAACCAGGTAAAACAACTGTGATAGACTCAGGGTAATAGCACTACAATTGCACATTGTAGGGCAGCGACAACACAAATGGCTATAAATATTGGAGAAACTAGATAGTTACCCTTGCTAAATGTTCTAACTTGGAGGGTAGCTACTAGGACTAGACCCGCCTTGGAAGATGAGAAACACAATAACTTGCTATGGGGCAATTGGAAGATAGTTGTTATTCCTTTGGTTATTTTTGTATGATCAGACTCTAGAGTCCAACGAGCAGGTGGTGTACATTTGTTAGTGTTACAGAATGAACCTAGACACTTTACAAAATGAACATAGACTATTTTTAGTGGTGTACATAACCCATATATTAATAGCAGAATTGTAGGAATCTCTTTTATTTCTTTCCTTAGTTAGCACCTGATGTATATGTATCACTACATAGAATAGTACACCAATTTGATTCATCTATACCTTGTTAATTACACTGTATCAGAGCCACATCTGTGTCTTTGCCGGAGTTGACCAAAACTTTCCGGCAGACACGTGAGGTGCGTGTGTGGTCCATTCTCTGTCCAGCTTTATTCTCCAAGATCAGCTTGATTATCTTCGATCGATTGTTGGTTATCCTCTGATAACAGAACCTTATTTTCATGAAGAACAGACTCGAACAAGGTTGTATTATACCAATTTTGGTCAGGTTTGAGTTCTTCTATTGTTTGATTTATTTTTGGGATACAAAAGTAGTCGTGGAATAATATTCTTGCATCTGATTGCTTGTTTTGTGAATTGGTATTTGTTGGGTCTTCCTTGTAAGACACTTTGTTACAATTTGAGACTTGATATTATCTGTTGGTTCTTCCCTTATCAGAAACTTTGTTGGTCTTTGATTTTATTTGATTTGGGGACATATTTGTTTAGTTCTCTAATTTGGTTGAGTGAATTATTGGAGTGGAGTTCTATTAAATTGATTGTTGACTTCGTGTATACGAGATATCTATTTTGTTATCTTTTAGCTTTGTGACCTCTGTTAATTTAATCGATTTGTTGTTCAAAGGAAAAAATAATGGTAAAGAATAATTATGCAACAACTCCTAGTCCAACAATCTTGGTTTCAGATGAGTTTCTAAAATTCCTTCAATATCATAAATCAGTTAAGGAATCTTCTTCAGTTATTTCCTTGGCTGGGTCAGATAAAACATGTCTTATCACCTCTTCCAATAAATGGCCGACCGATTCAGGTGCCACAAATCACATGACAGGTAATCCAAATATTTTTTTAGCTTTTGCTCACATAAGCACCCTCTCCAGTTACTGTAGCTGATGGATCAACTTGTAGTAGTGTTGGGTCTAGGACTATTAAACCAACTTCCTCTATTACCCTGTCATCTGTATTAAGTCTACCAAACTTGGCCTTTTACTTGATTTCTGTTAGTAAAATCACCAAAGACCTTAATTGATGTGTTGCATTCTTTCCCGATCATTGTTTATTTTGTAGATATTACAACAAAATAGGTTATTGGTAAAGGATATTTAACTAGTGATCTCTACATTCTTAATGAATGGGAGCCACAGTCTATTGCATGCTCTAGTGTTGTGTCTCACTTTGAAGCATATTATCGATTGGGACACCCCTCTCTGCCTTTATTGAAGAATCTTTGTCCTCAGTTTCAGAATATTTCTTCATTGGATTATGAGTCATGTCAATTTGCAAAACACATCGCATCTCGCTAAGTCCAAGGGTTAATAAACGAGTTGAGTCAGCTTTTGAGTTAGTTCATTCTGATGTTTGGGGACCATGTCCGTTGTTTCCCAAACTAGGCATAATTATTTTGTCACCTTTGTAGATGATTTTTCTCAAATGACTTGGATTTACTTTATGAAGAGATGCTCTGAAGTGTTTACTCGCTTTTCTGCCTTCTATACTGAAGTCAAAACTCAATTTAACACTTCGGTGTGTATTCTACGGAGTGATAATGCTAAAGAATACATGTTAGAGTTATTTCAGTCGTACATGAGACAACACAGTATACTACATCAGTCTTCATATGTTGATACACCCTCTCAAAATAGAGTTCTTGAGAGGAAGAATAGGCATCTACTTGAGACAACTCAGGCACTTTTGTTCCAAATGAAGGTTCCTAAACAGTTCTGGGCCGATGCGGTCTCTACGGCTTGCTTTTTGATTAATCACATGTCGTCTACTGTGTTTGGTGGTAATATGCCTTACAATATTCTTTTTCCAAACAAGGCATATTTTTGGTGGAACTTAAGGTATTTGGAAGCATGTTTGTTCGAGATATTCGACCATTTGTTACCAAGTTGGATCCCAAGGCATTGAAGTGTGTTTTCCTTGACTATTCTCGCCTTTAGAAGGGGTATCAGTGTTATTCTACTGAACTTGGCAAATATTTGGTGTCAACTGATGTAGTATTTTTAGATACTACACCATTCTTCTATGCTCCTCCCGTTTCTACAAGTCAGGGGGAGGAAGAAGAGTGGCTAGTATATTAGGTTACTCGTACTTTGACAGAACAACGAGATGATGTTCCTCCATATCCTAGTTCTATCGAGCACCAAGCCACTACTCTGCCTTCAGCACCTGCTCCAACTATGTTAGCAAGACCGCCAATTGTGTTACATATCGCATTTTCGTATGCTAAAGTTTCATCTTCAGTTAATCGACGTAGACTCGGGGACGAGATTATCTTGAGGTTAATGTATTTATGCTATTTATAACAAGCGATAAGTAAGTGACGTGAAGGGTAAAGGGTAAACGAATTAAAGAAAATGAGTTTCATTGAAAGGTTGCAAGTAATATAAATAGATATGTATAGGTCGCAGGCTATTGTATGGTGAAGCGACAAGGCTCTAGAAGACAAGAGTAAGGATAAGAAAGGGCGAGTGAGAAGGTGACGAAAATGGATAAGTCCTCAGAATTAAGCCCATGAAAACAAGAAGAGCAGATGGTTTCTCTAAGTTATACAAAGCTCACTATAGCCTGAATGAACTCAAAGGAGTCTAAGACTACTAGCATTTAGAAGAGATGGAATGTTGACATGGTAGTAGAATGGGGATGTAATTGTGATAGATAAAGGATGACGTTTGGGCGTTCGATTGAGTAATGATATGAAGAAGAAAAGAAAGGGATTTCATGAATTGGACAGGATTAATACCCACATAAGGTGAATCACATTAGGATGCTATGAGATACGGTTATGAAAGTGGTATTAGAGATAAAAAAGGTTTGATAAAACCTTTTTCAAGTAAGTCCTTTAGTTGTTCCTTCAACTCTTTCAGCTCTACGGGGGCCATTCTATAGGGAGGAATAGATATTGGATGAGTATCTGGTAGTAGGTCAATAGCAAATTCAATTTCTCGCTCTGGCAGAAGACCTGGAAGCTCATCGAGAAAACATCGGGAAACTCATTAACCACAGGGATGGACTGAATGGTTGGTAACTCTACTTCCACATCCTGAACCCAAACTATTGGTAAGAGGTTGCATGTGGTTGTGGAAGAGTTGAGTCAGAGGAACTCGATTTTTCATGATGCTTATGATGAATAAATTTATCGGAGGTCCTTCCAGAATTGTGTCAGTTGACGACGTTCAGATCACAGAGCAGCTATCATATGAAGAAACTCTCATTGCTATATTAGTCAGACAGGTATAGATATTGAGGACTAAAGACGTAGCTTCGGTGAAAGTACTTTGGAGAAACAACAATGTGGAAGAAATGATTGGGAGGCCGAAGAAGACATGAAGTCTAGATATCCTCACTTATTTCCTCTTCCAAAGGAGGGTCCGACTGAGACATTACAACCTTAAGGTACACGTGTGGATTCTTGTGTTAGTTGTTGTCATTGGTCGTGTGAGGCCATTGTCGTTATTGATGATTGTGGTCCTATGTGGCATTGAATTATTGAGTTTCTACAGGAAAATTCAGTAGTAGTATGGTTCCAAAAGCGACTCTGCCAAAGTTTATATAGATCCTGGGGAGTTAAACATTTGAGGACGAATGTTTTTAAGGGGGGGAAGGATGTTACATCTCTTGTTTTCGTACGCTAAAATTTCATTTTCAGTTAATCGATGTAGACTAGGGGATGAGATTATCTTGAGATAAACGTATTTATGCTATTTATAACAAGCGATAAGTAAGTGCCATAAAGGGTAAAGGGTAAACGAATTAAAGAAAATGAGTTTTGTTGAAAGATAACGAGTAATATAAATAAATATGTATAGGTCGCAAGCTATTGTATGGTGAAGCGACAAGGTTCTAGAAGACAGGAGTAAGGATAAGAAAGGGCGAGTGAGAAGGTGACGAAAATGGATAAGTCCTCAGGATTAATCCCATGAAAACAAGAAGAGTAGATGGTTTCTCTAAGTTATACAAAGCTCACTATAGCCTGAATGAACTCAAAGGAGTCTAAGACTACGAGCATTTAGAAGAGATGTAATACTGCCCTAGTAGTAGAATGAGGGTGTAATTGTGATAGATAAAAGATGATGTTTGGGCCTTCGATTGAGTAATGATATGAAGAAGAAAAGAATGGGATTTCATGAATTGGACAGTAATAAAGTACCCACGTAAGGTGAATCACATTGGGATACCATGAGATACGGTTATGATGTTATGTTGATACCACTTTTGTCACGACCCAAACCGATGGGCCGCGACGGGCACCCGGTACCTTACTCAACCGAGTACCAACATAACGTATATTTTCATATCATGCTATCATAGGTAAATGAGACAAAAAGGCTGCCATAGGATAACTAGAGTATAACATGTAATGCCGACTTATACATAAGACATACGGGCCTATAAGACCAAAATGATCACTCGTATACTAAACATAGGCCGACAAGGCCATACAATCTGGTACGTATATGACATATGTCTGCAAGCCTTTAAGAGTACATAAACGTCATAAGGCCGGGATAGGGCCCCGACATACCATTCAATACATGTCTAAATCATACTAACCAAATAAGCAACTCCGGAGCAAATGGAGCGCACCAACATCTTCCGCTGAGCTGATAGCCTACTTGGAGGTCTCTCAACCTGTCTATCAGGACCGGCAGGCACGAAAAGCAGCGTCCCCAGGCAAAAGGGACGTCAGTACAAATAATGTACCAAGTATGTAAGGAATGAAAATCAGTAAACAATAGACATGAGAATAACATGGAGTAAAAGACTCAACATGTATATCTGAATAGCTATGTGAATCATTTAATATTATAATGTCATGCATATGCGTATAAATGTCATACCATTCATTGGTATATGCGTTCATAACATCATCAAGCCTCTGAGGGCATCCCATCATATCATCTCAGCCACTGTGGGTAAATCATCAACGTATACCAGCTGATCAGGTGGTGGTGCGTATATAACGTCGTAACCTTTTCCCATATCCCATATATATATATACACGCGTATATAACATCATCTGGTCATGGGTCAATATACATGGATAAATGAATGAAATGCATAAAAATATGTTAATAAGATCGATATACCTTTCGGATAAACTTTATCAACTACGTGTTTTTCTGAGACCCAATGAACAGGAGATGTAATAATAAGATACATGGGAATTCAAGAACATAGGCACCTCTAATACTTCTATGAATAAAGTCATTTATGAAAGTTGTGCATTTAATCATTTCGTTTGTATCATATGGATCATGCCAAAAGGAAAGAAGGGATAGCCTTAACATACCTGAGCCGATTCTCTTGACAATCCTTCTAACATACGACAATCGCGATAAAACACGTGATAACAAGACCAGAGTAGGGAAAAATCCGTTAAGCTTAGCATCACCAAACAAATATCTCATTAAGCTTAGCTTCATACTTTAATGGGATTAGAAGATCTCTCAAAGTTAGGAGCTCCATCTGTTACCTTGTTGAAGACTTCATATAAACCCTTTGTTGAACCTCTTGTTCCATCTCCCTTTAATGAATTAGAAAGATTGAATTTTTATCTTACTGAGTGGGCCCCACTTGAATGACTCATCCTTGCCTAATTAGTCCACCTTACCACATTATCTAAGAGTCATTATATGGGCATAGTGGGCTGCCACGTTGGGCTTCAAGAATTTTATCCAAAATGTCTTGATTAATTCCTTAATTAATTTTTTAACTCCCAGTTAACCAATAATTAGCCAATTATCTACACAATTAAGAATTATATCAAATTACATAAATTACTACTCACTTTTAACATACCTTATACACCTTACTATCATGGTCATTTGGTACTTTGTAGGGTACTAGTCCATAAATACCGGGTATTATAGCTCGGGCCGTATTTTATCTCAAAATGACAACTTTCGACGAAACTCATTTTCTTCGATTTGCTTACCCTCTCACCTTAACAAATTTACTTATCCCTTGTTTGAAATAGCATGATACTTATAATTCCTAAATAATCTCATTCCCGAGCTTACATCGATTTACTTACGACGAAACTTTAATATCCGAAAATGCGGGATGTAACATCTCATTGTCGATCTTTCATCAATTTATTTATGGCGTGCTTTCACGTACGAAAACATGGGGTGTAACATCATTCCCCCCTGTGGAACATTCGTCATCGAATGTTGACTGATGCACTTATCATTTTCATGACTTATGTCTTCCGAATACTTTAGTACTCTCCTTGCCATCTGGGCAACTGTTCTGTGAATAATTCCAAAGGCCAGGGCATTCCCCCCTTTAGGCCTCTTTCTCACACCATGATCCTTCCAATCTTATAACTGTTGCTACCTTTTATCATGCAGCTTGTACGACTCTGACTTTGTAAGTGCGCCTATGCGACTCTTCTCTCCTTTTTCCTCCAGCTTTTAGCCAATCTCTAGGACTCACTTTGTAAACGTATACAAAACTTAATATGATGTCCCTCTGAGCATCTATACTGAAGTTCTTCGCTCGGTACTTTGTACGATTGTTATATCTTATTTCATAGACCTCGTTATTCATCCGTATGACTTTACTGCATCTAGGTAGGTCATACTATACCATAACTCTTACCTTGGTTTTATTATTATCGAGGTATGCTATATGGGCTGCGACGGGCACCCGGTACCCTTTACTCAACCGAATACCAACGTAACGTATCTTTCTCATTACATCAACATGGGTAAAAGGCCAAAAGGTCCGTATGAGGTAACAAGAATAAAACATGAGAGAACACTCGACATAAAATGACCCACCCTAATATATTGACTTATACATATGACGTACTGGCCTATAAGGCCGGCATGATCCTTTATATACTCAAAACATAGGCCGACAAGACCAGACAAGTATCCCTTACATGACATCTGTCTACAAGCCTCTAACAGTACATAATATCATAAAGGTCGGGACAGGGCCCCGCCATACTAATCAATACACGTCCTAGTCATACTGACCAAACAAGCAACTCCGGAGCAAATGAAGCGCACCAACATCTTCCGCTGAGCTGATAGCCTACTTGGAGGACTCTCAATCTGTCTATTGGGACCTGCGGGCATGAAATGCAGCGTCCCCAAGAAAAAGGGACATTAGTATATATAATGTACCGAGTATGTAAGGAATGAAAATCAGTAAACAATAGACATGAGAGAAACATGGAGTAAAAGACTCAACATGTGTATCTGAATAGCTCTGATAATATTATAATGTCATGCATATGCGTATAAATGTCATACCATGCATGGGCATATGCGTTCATAACACCATCAAGCCTCTGAGGGCATCCCATCATATCATCTCAGCCACTGTGGGCAAATCATCAACATATACCAGCTGATCAGGTGGTTGTGCGTATATAACGTCGTAACCTTTTTTCATATATATATATATATATATATTGCCATCTGGTCATGTGTCAATGTAAATGAATGCAATGCATGAGAAGTACGTCAATAAAACCTTTCGAAGTGTCATAAAACCATTATGCCTTTAATTAATATCATGAAATAAACTTTATCAACTTACATATTTTTTTAGGCCCTTGAATAGACGATAAAATAATAAGACATATGGGAATTCAAGAACATAGGCACCTCTAATACTTCTATGAATAGAGTCATTTATGGAAGTTGTGAATTTACTCGTTTCATTTGTGTCGTATAGATCATGCCAAAAGGAAAGAAGGGGTAGCCTTAACATGCCTGAGTCGATTCTCTTGACAATCCCTCTAACATTCGTCAATTGCGACAACACGTAATGGCAGGATCGGAATAGGAAAAAATCCGTATGATATTCTTGAGAAAGATTGCACCGTACTCCGTTATAGTTGCAAAATCTCACTTTGATTTGAATTGTTGAAGCTCTTACGTTGCTTATATGATATATGCAGATGCATATTAAATGACCCACATAACGTGATGAGATTCTTTAAGAGTCATAAGACTCTTAGCTTATAGATAATAACGTGATGTGGATGTGGATAATAACGTAATTCATAAGACTCTTAAGTTTAAGATTTCTTATACATGGATGTGGTCCCCACTTTATGTGGTGGCTTAACCACACATCCTTCATCTTTGCCATATAATCCACAAGATTTAAGAGTCATATGTCTTGGATGGCTTGCTCCCACGTTAAGGATCTTATCCAATAATTAACAATCAATTATCTTAATTAATTGTTAATCTCCCACTAAAATCAATAATTATCCAATTATTCACATAATTAAGAATTGAGTTCAGATCATAGACAAAGGATTGAATTGTTAGAAGATTGTATCATGGGTATTCCATAGCGTCCATGAAAGGCTAAAGTAATAACTAATACCATGAGCCGCAGATCGAAAGATAGCTTAAGCCTATATGAAGGGTGATCGGAAGGAAGAGGAAACTAAAGAGTTATATCAACCAAGTAAATCAGGAGCCTGATTATTGGACCCAATTTTTTTTATAGAATTTGTGATTGAGAATATTGCAGAATCACTCTTAATATCATAGGTACAAGACAAATAGTACAACAACCATATTCTATAACGGCTATACGATAAAGCCAGTTAGAAGAGTACCAGCCTCATTAAAAGTCAGTATGAAGCTTCCATCGGATTGTGTATACACCAGAGGTGTAAGTATTATAATAGACCTTCAAGTTGTGGATGTGAATTATACCTATGTGGAAGGGAGGTCATGAAAGAGATTGTCACGACCCAATTCCCAAACCCGGTCGTGATGGTGCCTCTCGTGAAGACAAGGCCAGCCAGACCAATACAGGACACCTCTTTTAAGCAGTAAATCACCATTTAAGCAATTATGAAGCATGATTTAATAACAATAATTTGCGAAAACATAGATAATAATAGTAGAACCATCCCGACACAGCCCAAACCGGGGTGTCACAAGTCACGAGCATCTATTAGAGTGAAGTTGCAACTACAAAGCCGGAAATATACAAAATAGGATATATAAATAAAAGGAAGAAATGCGGTGCCGCGAACGCTGGCGGTCACCTCGCTCAACTCCGATAGCATAGTCTCTAATCAGCTCGAAACCCGCTACCGGGTGAACAAATACCTGCATTTGCACGCGAGATACAGGGAGTAAAGTGAGTACTCCAACTCAGTGAGTAATAAAGGTAAATAACAACTGAGCAGTAAGAAATCACGTAAAGCAACCAACATGCTGTATAGAAGCAGGGTACAGTCCTTTGAGAAAAATAGTGAAACTGTGAAATCTTTGGAAATCTCTTGGCTCAGTTTAAATCTCTTTTGAAAATGATCTTTCCAACAGTTACGAAATGATTTCAAAACAGTTAGTGCTGATAAGCACAGAAAATCCGCCCCTCGGGCACAAATACCACAGTATAACAGGTAAAAAGGCAAGTAAATATGCAAGATGAGCACATAGAAGTTCGCCCCTCGGGCAATATCTCAAAATAATACCAGCCCCTCGGGCTCACTCTCAGAAACACTCTCAGAACAGAATCATATAGTAACTGCTGCGGCGTGCAACCCGATCCACATCTCGCTGCGGCGTGCAGCCCTATCCACATCTCGCTGCTGCGTGCAGCCCGATCCATATATCGTCGACGGCGCTCACTAGGGGTGTGCAGACTCCGGGAGGGGCCCTTACGGCCCAAGCGCAATATCAAGTCACCTCGTGGCATATAACATAAGGCCTGAAAGCCTTCTCACATCACTCATAAGGCCTGAAAGCCTCCTCACATCGCTCACAAGGCCTGAAAGCCTCCTCACATCACTCACAAGGCCTGAAAGCCTCCTCACATCACTCACGAGTCCTGGAAGCCTCCTAACATATGGCCCTCGGCCTCACTCAGTCCAAAAAACATCATAAGCCCCTCGGGCATTAAAAAAATAGTAGTGCTCATCCCAAACAACAGTGAAAATATCGTTTAAGTCTCAAAGTTTTATTAAAGCGGCTGAGTTTGTAAAACAGTATAATCAACAGGACTGAGTTCAAGTAGTATGTCAAAATAGTGAGGAAACAGTGATAAAAATCCCCGAAGGGTTCAGATAATTGGCACGAAGCCCAAATATGGAAATCAGCCCAAATCATGATAATAACAAATAAGTTTCAGTCAAATACGCGGTAAAATCATCAATCGGGACGGACCAAGTCACAATCCCTCAACGGTGCTCTACCCCACGCTCGCTATCCGCCGTGCAAGTCACCTCAATATAGCACTACGTTGTGCAATCCGGGGTTTCAAACCCTCAGGATATCATTTACAATCATTACTCACCTCGAACCGGCGAAATCTCTAGCTCGCGATGCCTTTGCCCCTCGAATCGGCCTCCACGCGCGTCGAATCTATCCAAAACCAGAACGAATATGTCACAATATGATAAGGGAACAAAGCCCAAGTGAAACAGTCGAAAAATATCAAAAATCTCGAAATTAGCAAAACCCGAGCCTCGGGCCCACTTCTCAAAACTTAGAAATTTTCACATCAACGGGTTCCTTATCTCCTCACGAGTTCATACATACCAAAAGTTCTCAAATCCGACCTCAAATGGTCCTTCAAATCCCTAAATCAAATTTCAAAATCCCAAGCCCTAGTTCTTCAATTTTAGGCTTAATTTCCATGAATCTCTAGGTGGATTTCACAACAAAAACGAGTTTCAAGTTCAAAAATCTTACCTCCATTCGATTCTCCTTGAATCCCTCTTCAGTTTCCTTCAAAAAGCTCTCAAAAAGATCAACAATGGAGTAAATGAGCCCCAAAATCGCGGATGAAATGTTTTAAAACATTCTGCCCAGGTTCTGGAATCCCTTCTACGCGAACGCGGTCAAACCCCCGCGTTCGCGATGCACAAATTTCCTTGACCAAAATAACCCCTATGCGAACGCGGCCGCACACCCGTGAACGCGATGCTTTGGGCCTATGAACCTACCCGAACGCGATGCCATCCCTGCGAATGCGATGAACGACTTTACTAGACCTTCAATCACTAATACGCGATCGCGAACTCCACTCTGCGAACGCGAAGCACCACTGACCGACCTTCCGCGAGCGCGAACCAAATAACGCGAACGCGAAGAGCATTAACTGGCCTGCCAAAAATCCTTCTATGCGATCGCGATATACCCCACGCGATCGCGAAGGCTTAAATGTCTGCAACACCTAAACTGAAAACATGCAACTTTTCAACTTAGAAAATGGTCCGATTGACCACCCGAAACTCACCCGAGGCCCCCAGGACCTCAACCAAAAGCACCAACACATTCTAATACATCACCCAAACTTGTTCCAATCATGAAAACACCTCAAACAATACTAAAACCATCATTTCTCATCGAATTCAAGCCTAAGTTCTTCAAGAACTTCCGAAACACGCATTTGATCAAAAACCCAACCAAATCACCTCCGAATGACCTGAAATTTTGCGCACACATCCCAAATCACATAACGAAGCTACAGCAACTCTCGGAAATCCATTCCGACCCTCGGATCAAAATCTCACCTATCAACCGGAATTCGCCAAAATACTAACTTCGCCAATTCAAGCCTAATTCTACACCAGACTTCCAAAACCAATTCCGATCACGCTCCTAAGTCACAAATCACCTAACGAATCATAAAAACTCCAATCCGAGCTCATATACAAATAAGTCAACTCTTGGTCAAACCTTTCAAATTCAAAGCTTTTAACTGAAACTGTTCTTTCAAATTCTTTCCGATTTTTCTGAAAAACCAAAACCAACGGTCTACATCAGTCATAATACATCACACGGGGCAAGTCATGCCCGAGAACTGGCGATCAAAGTGCAAAAGCTCAAAACGACCGGTCGGGTCGTTACAGAGATAGATGATGTGATGTGAGATTTTAAGGTAAGTAAGCTAAAGGTGAACAACGTATGAGATACTCAGGTGCAGAAGGTTGTGAATAATCTATACTTCAGATAGAAGGCTAAAAGCGTTGGGATTCAGTATCCAGGAATGATAGTGGCGTCGTTAGTGGAATATCTTCCAACCTATGGTTTTTAAATATCGAGAGGTCTAGCTAAAAGAGTAAAGAAGAGTTTGAGACAATGTGATGTCTCGCTTGATGTTCCGGAATAACATAAGGAAATCTATGGTGCATGCAAGTTGAAAGAAGGTTGCGAATAGTATAAATAGATACGTAGAGGTCGCAAGCTAAAGTATAGTAAAACGACGAGGTTTTATGACAAGAGTAAGGATGAGAAAGGGCAAATAAGAAGGTGACGAGAATGGATAAGTCCTCGAGATTAAGCTCCTAAAAATAAGAGGGCTGATGGTTTCTCTAAGTTATAGAAAGCTCAGTATAGCCTGAATGAACTCAAAGGAGTCTAAGACTAATAGCATCTATGTAACGACCCGACCGGTCTTTTTGAGCTCTAGCGTGCCGTTCAGCAGTTTAAGGCCATGAGCAGCTTCAATTCAGGTATTATAACTTGTACGCGTGGTCGGAATTAAATTTTCGAAAGTTCGGAGTTGACTTGGAGAGGAAATTCTCATTTTGGAAGCTTTAAGTTAAGAGAATTGACTAGGATTGGATTTCAGAGTAAACGACCTCAGAATTGGGATTTGAAGGTTCCAGTAGGTTCGTATGATGATTTCGGACTTGGGAGTACGCCCGGATCGAGTTTAGGTGACCCGGGAGCATTTTGGCGCCTAATGTGGAAGTTAGCATTTTGGAAGAAATTTCATAAGTTTGGGTTGAAGTGCATTTCAGTGTTATCAATCTCCGTTTGGGATTCCGAGTCTGGGAGTAGCTCCGTATGGTGATTCTGGAGTTGGGAGCGCGATTGGAAGTGAATTCGGACGTCCGTGGAGCATTTTGGAGCCATTTGGCTAAAGATAGTGTCACGCCCCAAATTCGAGGGACATGACCGGCGCCTGACCAGGTAGCCCCAGTCACGCGGACCTGAGTGCCTTTACTAACCCGCGTGTTACCCCACGGTTTCCTTATTCAATTTTCCCAAGAATTAGCCACATAATTAATTAAGAACACTTTTTTATTTACCAAGCATACATACTTACATAATAGTAATGGGATCACCAGTTCGTTGCCCAACGCATGAAACACGGATTTACATAAGTTTCTAACCCACATCTACTGTCTACGGAGCCTCTAAAAGTACAACAGGATAATACAGTATTTGCCGGTAACAAGGCTCCGGCTATACCTTACACAAAGATCAAAATAAAACTTCGGAAACAAGCGGCCTAAGCTACGCAGGGCCCCGAGAGGAAAGGGGCTCACCAAAAAGCTGATGGATGACGAAGGGGAGCTACGATCGGTGGACTGGAGTACCTGCTACGGATCCACCTACAATCATAACACGAATGTAGCGCCCCCGACAAAAGGGACGTCAGAACATTTGAATTGTACTAGTATGTATGAACAAACTTTTCTCCAAGTAAACTCGAACCATAAGCAAGTAAGTAGCGGAAATAAAGACAACAATTAATTCCACAAGGAGGAAACAATTAAGCCAAACAAGTGTACAAACTCCCCTCCATAAACAAGTATGTAATTGTAATAGGAATAACAATCAAATCCATAAAGAAGGAACGATCAAACCAAACAAGTTTACAATCTCTCCTGTTTCCCCTTCCACATTTCCACATCAATAATTTCACAATTTGTTCATAATTTCATTTCAATAGCGATTTCGATTGATTTCCAACCTTATTACCTCGGCCACCCTTATTACCTCGGCCACCCTTATCACCACAACCCACACCTTATTACTTCGTGTTGCGGCGCGCAACCCGATCCCACCGAACAATCACAACCCACAACAATACCACAATAATAACAATTTACATAAACAAAGATAACAACAACATATCTCAAGGTCATCAACATCAAATCCCGATAACAACAATGACAAATCACAATGAATAGCAGCACAATACACAAGGGATTTCTTTAACCATCAATGACATTTCCTTCTTATTCAATAGCCCGATGCACAATTTAGATCACAATAGTAGTTTCCCACAACCAGCCACATATAGTGTTACCACATTTGTTTCGATTGCATTGATTACAAATCTTTTCCATTATCGGTTCCACAGCTTTTACCACATAACACATTCACATTCATAACTAGGTTTATTGCCAATACTTGCATCTCCTTATAGGAAGACTTAGACAACAATATTCGAGGCACATAAATCTCATGAATTCACAATTAGTTCGCATAAGTAAACACGTATTACTAGCAAGAATTTAACTTCACAAATAACCCATGTAGACAACACGTACCAAATATTGCACACCAAGCAAGGTGATTTTACAAAGTTCAAAGTTAGCCATACATACCTGGAGCTGAATTCCTTTCTAATTTCTACTTCCAATTCACCAAAATCTAGCAACGTCAATATAGTGCACAAATTAATACACATAGCTTATAATTCAAGGTTCAAAAATCACTACCCGAACATATTTAGGTTATTAGCCCCTTCTTTGCACCAGTCTTTGCTCCCACCCAATTACTCCCACTAGGTTTTTGGTTTTAATGGACATGCATGTATGATTTCAACCATTATTTCAAGAACCAATGCATGAGACTCCCCCCCCCCCTTAGTTTAAACCAGAAATTCAGTGAAAAGGGCTAGGGATTTTACCTGCAAGAAAAAGGGGGATGAGGATAAGCTTGAAATTTCCCGGTCCGGATAGTTTCAAAGAATCGTATTTTGGAGAAGATGGCTTTCTCTCTCAAGACCCTCTCTTCCTCTCTCTTATTTTGTACAGAAGATCGTTAAAAATGAGGGGCTGGGGGTGTTTTATTTAAAAAGGGGTCGGGTATAAAATTTAGAAAAATAGAAACCCGAGCAAGATCTGCGGTCGCATTCTGCGACCGCAGAATCGAAATGCGGTCCGCAGATTGGACCGCAGAATTGCCCCTAAAACTCTGAGGAGTCTGTTCGGGTCTGCGACAGGAATGCGGTCCTCATTCCTGTTATGCGGTCGCATTTTGCACCGCAGAACTGACCTTCACAAATCCTTGAGAAACTTATGCGACAACTATGCGGTCCGCATATTGGTTTTGCGATCGCATAATAGACTGCATTTTCAATATTAATTTTGACAACTCTTCTATTCCACTCTGCGGCAGAAATGCGGTCCGCATATCAATTATGCGGTCGCATAATGGACCGCATCTTGACCTCAATTTTAACCAAACCACTGTTTCACTATGCGGTAGGAATGCGGTCCGCATACTAGATCTGCGACCGCATTCTGGGCCGCACAATTGCATTTTTCTGGAAAATCGATTCCTTTGATTTTTAAAAGCTTAGATCAATACCAAGGGTCCGAACCGCGGCGAGCCAATTCTACACATTCCTAACAGATATTCAGAGTCGACACCACAAGTTACTACGTTTTGAGCCAAAAAATTTTACGGGGCCTTACAAATAGAAATTTTGAAGGTTTTTGAGAAGTTTGACCAGAGGTGGACTTTTTTGATATCGGGGTCGGAATCCGATTCCGAAAGTTGGAGAAGGTCCCTAATGTGGAATATGACTTGTGTGCAAAATTTGAAGTCAATCGGACGTGATTTGACAGGTTTAAACATCGAAAGTAGAAGTTTGAAATTCTAAAGTTCATAAAGCTTGGATTTGGGGTCGATTCGTGGTTTTAGCATTGTTTGATATGATTTGAGGCCTTGAGCAAGTCCGTAATGTGTTTTGGGACCCGTTGATATGATTGGTTGGGGTCTCGGGTGGATTCCGGGTGGTTAACGGATCAAAAATAGAATTTTGGAAAAGGCTGAAGTTGTTGGTTGCTGGTATAACCGCACCTGCGAGACTTGGGCCGCAAGTGCGGAGCCGCAGAAGCGAAAATGGACGGCTAGGCTGGAACCGCAGATGCGGTCATTTTTCCGCAGATGCGGGACCGCACCTGCGGAAGGAGAAGCGCATATACGGAGGTTGAAGGGTTGGGGGAAGACCGCAGAAGAGGCAAACGGTCCGCACCTACGGGACCGCAGAAGCGATCAATAGACCGCAGGTGCGAAAGGACTGGAGGCAGTGAGTGTTTTAAAAATCGGGATTTGGCCATTTTCTCTCATTTTTCTCTTGGCTTGGGCAATTCTTGGAGGGTTTCAAGAGGGGTTTTTCATCATTAATGATAAGGTAAGCTATCCCCACCTATCTTGAGTTAAATACGTTGATTTACGGATTTAAGCATGAAATTGATAGAAATTTGGGGTTTTGGTGGGAAGACCTAGAAATTTATATTCTTGGAATTTGACCACGATTTTGGGTATGAAATTGAGAGTAAATTATATATTTGAGACCGTGGGGTTATGGGTAAACTTGTTCTTCGAAAAATTTCGGAATCCGGGCATGTGGGCCCAAGGGCATTTTTGTCAACTTTTTGATCGGGGTTAGGAATTATTATAAATTAGATTGTAATGAGTAATTGAGCATATATTAATGTATTTTCATAATTATTGGCTAGCTTTGGAGCATTTAGCATAGATTCGAGTCTTCAGAAGGGCGTGGAATGCCGGTTATGGATCTTCGGAGCGAGGTGAGTCTCCTTTCTAACCTTGTAAGAGGGAATTGTCCCCATAGGTGAAATAATTGGTTATGTGCTCCTAATTGTGGGGGCTACGTACGCACGAGGTGACGAGACTCCGTGCGTAGCTACTAATATGTGTAAGTCTGGGTAGTCTAGGACCCAAAAGCATGGTATACTTGGAATATCTGTGATCTTATTGATAGTTGAATTTCTTAAATCCTAACGAATTGGTAAATGAATTTTTACAAGGATTAAACTTCATATTCTTGAATCATTAAAAGAGAACTGCCTTTATTTGAATAAATGTTCCCCGATAAATTCTTAATTTGCTGTTTGAGCATGTATTTCTATGTGTACCTGCGTCGTATGTATGATACGCGAGCAGGGTGAATGTTTATTTAAATTTGACCGCGTCGCATGTATGGTTCGCGAGCGGGGTAATAGATGCATCTATGGTTTGTGCCGCTCAACCCTCGGCAGTGCACATTTTACATTTATGTTGGATCAGGCCGTACGACCTCGGCATGAGTTGCGCATGCTTGTATTGCTTGCCTTGAGATTTATTGATATTGATATCTACTCTCCCCGACTTGAGATAATTGTTAATTAATGGATTATGAATCCGGAGACTTTAAATAAAAAAGGAACTTTTACCTGTTTAGTGACTAATTTGAATCTACTGTTTTTCTTAATAAATCTGTGAGTCATCGCATTAATAATATTATTATTGGACCATTAGTAAGTGTCGAAGTTTCCATCTCGTCTCTACTTCATCGAGATTAGACGGGATACTTGTTGAGTACACGTTGTTTTCGTACTCATGCTACACTTGCTGTGCATTTTGTTGCACAGGTACATGTATTTCTATTGGCCTATCGGGCGTAGAAGCACGGGTGACCCGGAGACTAGGTGAGCTGTATTTCCTCGAAGCGACCCGCAGCTAGTATAGTCTCTCTCAAAATTGTATTTACTTTCTGTCCAACTGTGTTCCGGACAGCTGTTGTACTTTATTCAAATTCTTAGAAATTGCTCATGCACTTGTGACACCAGGTTCTGGGATGGTTATGAAGTATTTTGTATTAATTGCTAACATTTAATTTGAATTGAAGCAATTATCTTTTTATTGTTGGGAGGAAAATTATAGATTTCAAGAGTATTAAAACAAGAATTTAATTAAGTGCTTTGGTTGGCTTGCCTGACAGTGGTGTCCGGCGCCATCACGACCCTTAGTGGATTTTGGGTCGTGACAATCTAGAGTGGAATAAGGGTGTGATTGTGATAGATAAAGGATGACGTTTGGGCCTTCGATGGAGTAATGACTTGAAGAGGATTTCATGAATTGTACAGGATTAAAATACCCACGTAAGGTGAGTCATATTGGGATGCTATAAAATACGGTTGTGGAAGTATAGTATCGCCCCTAGGTGGATCAATCTAATTACTCCATATGTCCCTGATGAGACGTGAGCCCTAGCGGTAGTGTTACATCTGAGATCAAGTTATCAGTGGTATATGATAGATCAACATTAAGGTGAATCAACAGTGGATGGACAAAAGTCACAAAGTATGAGGTGAGATTAGGCCGTTCTTAAGATGAACAAGTAATGAGGAAGCATTATAGGACTTAGATTTATACATATGGGATAAGTAACGAAAGTAACCTATAGTTCGGTAGCAGAGCTTAGTAACGATAAATCGAAGTAAGAGTTATGGTATAATATGACCTACCTAGATGCAATAAAGTCATACGAATGGATAAGCGGATCTATGAAATAAGGTATAACAATATTCGTAAGTTCGACAAAGTACCGAGCGAAGAACTTCAGTATACCTACAGATGCCTAGAGGGACATTTTATCAAGCTCTGTACATGTTTGCGAAATGAGGCCTAGAGATTGGCTAAAAGCTGGAGGAAAGAGGAAGAGGCCTAAAGGGGGGAATGCCCTGGCCTTTGGAATTATTTACAGAACAGTTGCCTAAATGGCAAGAAAAATATTAAAGTATTCGCAAGAGGTAAGGGTTATGAGAATAATAAGTGCATCAGTCAACATTCAAGGATGAATGTTCCAAAGGGGGGAATGATGTTACACCCCATGTTTTCGTACGTTAAAGTACGCCATAAGTAAATTGATGAAAGCTCGGAAATGAGATATTACATCCCTTATTTTCATACGTTAAAGTTTCATCATAGGTTAATCGACGTAAGCTCGGGAATGAGATTATTTTGAGGTTATAAGTATTACGCTATTTCAAACAAGTGATAAGTTAATTCATGAAGGTGAAAGGGTAAGCGAATCAAAGAAAATGAGTTCCGTTAAAGTTTGGTAATTTGGGGTATAAAATACGGTCCAAGCTATAATACCCGGTATTCATGGACTAATGTCATACAAGGTACGACATGACCATGATAGTAAGGTGTATAAAGTATGTTAAAAGTGAGTAGTATTTTAAGCTATTTGAGATAATTCTTAATTATATGGATAATTGAATAATTATGAATTTTTAGTGGGAGATTAATTATGTAACTAAGCTAATTGAGTAAATTAAGACATTTTCGATAAGGAGTTTAAATCTCCCAATGTGGCAGCACGTCAAAGTCCATTTAATGACTCTTAAATTTGTGTTATAAGGTGGCAAATGAAGAAAGAATGGTGGCTTAGTCACCACATAAGTGGGGCCCACACCCAAAGACTTAAAAAAAACTATCTAAATTCATTTTAAACCTCTACAATCACAAGGAAAGCTTCAGAAAAGTTCATGGATTGCAATAGCAACGTATTGCTTCAAAACATTTCGTACAGAGACCATTTTTACTATATAGCGTGAGATTTTGCGATTCTAAGGGAGTACGGTGCAATCTTTCTCAAAGAATATCATACGGATTTTTTCCTACTTCGATCCGCTGTTACATGTTGTCACAAAAGACATGTGTTAGAGGGATTGTCAAGAGAATCAGTTCAGGTATGTTAAGGCTATCCCTTCTTTCCTTTTGGCATGATCCATACGACACAAACGAAATGAGCAAATACACAACTTCCATAAATGACTCTATTCATAGAAATACTAGATATGCTTACGTTCTTGTTTCTCCATGTATCATATTATCCTAAGATCTATTCATGGGTCTCAGAAAATACGTAAGTTGATAAAGTTTATTTCATGATATTACTCAGAGGCATAATGGTCTTATGACGTTCCGAAAGATTTTATTGACGTACTTCTCATGCATTGCATTTATTTACATTGACCCATGACTAGATGGTATTATATACGCGTATATATATATGTATACGGGATATGGGAAAAAGTTACGGCGTTATATACGCACCACCACCTAATCAGCTGGTATACGTTGATGATACTGCCCACAGTGGCCGAGATGATATAATGGGATTCCCTCAGAGGCTTGATGATGTTATGAACATATGTACCTATGCACGACATGACATTCATACGCATATGCATGACACTATAAGTATTTCATGATTTACAGAGTTATCCAGACTTACAGGTTGAGTCATTTACTCTATATTTCTTCCATGTCTTTTATGTACTTATTTATGTGCCTGACATACTCGGTACATTATTCGTATTGACGTCCCTTTTGCCTGGGGACGCTGTGTTTCATGCCCGCAGGTCCCGATAGACAGGTCGAGAGTCCTCCAAGTAGGCTATCAACTCAGCGGAAGATGTTGGTGTGCTCCATTTGCTCCGGAGTTTCTTATTTGGTAAGTATGATTTGGACGTGTATAGTTTAGTATAGCGAGCCCTGTCCCGACCTTAATGTTAAGTCTGTACTCTTAGAGACTTGTAGATAGATGTCATGTATACGAATGCTTGTATGGCCTTGTCGGCCTATGTTTTGAGTTTACAAATGATCATGTTGGCCTTATAGGCCCGTATATCACATGTATAAATTTTTATATCAGGTTGGGTCGTCCTATATTGAGTATTCCCCTATGTTTATTCTGGTTAGCTCATGATGGCCTGTTTGGCCCATTTGCCAATGAAAGTACAATAAGAATGATATGTTATGTTGGTACTCGATTGAGTAAGGTACCGGATGCCCGTCGCGGCCCATAGGTTTAGGTCGTGACAAAAGTGGTATCAGAGCCCATGAAAACAAATTGTAAGAATTTGAACTGTCAATCTTTCTTCTTACTCTAGATCGTGTGATAGAGCTCAGTTGTAAGAATTTGAACTCCTAAATTCTATTTTATTCATAATATGACGATTCCTACATCTAGAAAAATAGTTAGGTAAGAGATTGCATGTGGCTGTGGAAGAGTTGAGTCAGAGGAACTCGATTTTTCATGATGTTTATCTATATTATTATAAAAGTGGGAACCTCAAATGTCAAAAGTTAAATTACCAAAATATCCTTTTAAATAATTTAAATATCCTATTTATTTATAAAACAAAATCTACACTTACACACTAACACAAGCAAACGTGTAAATATAAAAGATAAAAATATTTATAATGAAGAGTTGTGTCTTAAGATGAAAGGATGCACACTTTCATCTTAAATTGGCCTTTTCTTCCCTATAAGTTATTTTACTTTGCAAGAAGAAAAGAATACCTTCAGAATCAAATGGTCCATTTCTAATGTCCGTGTGTAGAAGTTCGAAAAATGTTGTTTCTTCAAAAAGTGCAGCATTTTGATTTTAAGATTGCAGAAGCACAACGTATAGAAGTTTTATATGGAACATGAAGTGATTGTGCCGTCTCTGCTTGTTTATTTATACAAGGAATGACACTGACTTTCTCTAAAATGGGAAGTCATAGCACATCGCTTCGTTAAAGGTGGTGTATCTCTTTGAAATTGAAAAAGCAACAAGGTCTGCAATCAAAGTCAAAAGTACAACCTCTTACTTGGATAATGAGTAAGAAACCGTCAATTTTATTCCAAGGCATTACAAAAAAGTTTCATTCTTCTTACATATAATAATGAAAACAAAAGGAAGAAAAAATTATACAAAGTGAAATCGAGTATGTCAAGGCTGAAGAATTTTTTTTTTTTGGCTGTTGCTGTACGATTATAGTCTAATATTTATTACGTGATGATTAGTAATTGTGAAACATGTATAAAATTAAAACAAATAATGTTGCTAGATTACTAGATTTTTTGTGATATGACTATAATTATTTGGCATGTTTTATTTTCTTGAATGCGACATATTTTTATTTACCAGATAACGTGTACATTTTTTCTTGTCTGATACAGATAAAATAGTGTGATCATTAAGATAAAAAAATTTAAACGTACATAGAGTAATAATTATTAATCTTCGTACCTTGATGTCTAATCATATGGACCTCGACAAATAAGTCACCATATGACAATTCATTGATCGTTTGTAATAAATATTCTTTTACATCCAATTATTTGTCCAACGCTTTATTTTAATGATACTGGTTTTATTTTAGAAAATTATGAACTTCATGATTTGGCATACACGTGCGACAATATAAGTGAGAAACTCAAAACTTAAAAGTTAAATTACTTAAATACTATATTTAATGAAATAAAATAAATCTATTAAATAACCTAAAGGATTATTTGTATTATTTACCAAATTATACAATGTTTTAAATTAAAAGTTACATGTGATATTTGTTTATATTATTTATCAGAGGATGCTTGAACACCCCCTACCACCAATAGTCATCATTTGCTTTAGATATAATGACGTGCGCTTTCACTTTCTTCTGTTATGAGTTTTACATTGCCAAATAAAATCATCCTTGATACGACAGAACGAGGCCAAAGACGTGAAGATTGAGATATATAATCCGTTTGACTATATATAGTTACATTTTCTTCAATTACTCTAAAAATTTATAGCTTTTTAGAGTGTATTTAGTCCAACCAATTTATTTTATATTTTTTTATTAGGCTATTACCTTCTCTATTACTTTGTTCTCATACGCAAGAATACCCCATTAGCCGGCTTTTAAAGAAAATTTTATTTGTTCTTAGCCGCTTTGGTTGTGGGGCTTTTGTAGGATATTTATAGATTCAACACACACACACAAAAAAGATAACAAACAAACATGACCCAAGGGATTTTTCTTGCATGAAATACAAGAAAGTGAACTTTGTAAATGATATTGCAACAAGTCTTTGTCGTAACATTAAAAATATTGATTACAAGAAAAATTAAAACATTCATGCTTTTCAATTATTTCTCTACTTTTCCATATACGAGTAAATGAATTAATATATTTATGAATATTTTTGTAAGGATGAAGATTTTATGAAGATGATTTATTGAGAAGAACATCAATTAATTGAGGGAGTTGGATTCAAATAAGAGATGTACTTGCTAATATTGACCAATTGTTTTATAGACAATTATACACTTCAGTTTAAAAAACAAAAATATGCGATACAACCAAGATTCCAAATAATATGAATGTCGGATGTGAAGTTTTTGAGGATGCAAAAAAAAAGGGGGCTTTTAGCACTTGATATAAATAGAGATTACCGTTTATTTAGTTGGTGAATTTTCACACTTGGTGCTTCAGAAATACCACACTTCATTAATGACTTACTCCAAGTCTTACAGGATCATAGCATTTTCCGACAGGCTACTCTTTTGAAGCTTGAAAGTTTATTCAAATTAACAAGCTAAGTGACATTATAGAAACTATTATTCATGCATCCAAGTCATAAAGCAGGAAGATTTCACATTTCTCAATAAATCATCTCCTGAGTTCTGAAAGTATAATTAATCATCTCCAAATTTATCACAAATAGTGTGGAGTAAGGATGAAGATTTCAAAGACTTGTCAAAATTGATATAAAAATTTGAGAAGATCAAGTTGCAAGACGTTTAATTGCAGAGAAGACATATAAAGTTGAATTTTGGTGCAATCAAAATTAAAGGAAGAAATAAACAAGGAGATAATCAAGAAGATCAAATATTTGAAAAAGACACGACGATCAAATATGATTATCATTACGAATGATAGAAAGAAACACATCAAGAATACCGTATACAACGCTAGGTGAGATACTCTTCGTTATATGATTGTCATAAAATTAAAGCAAGTAAAAATAGATTTATCCCAATTCGCAAATTTGGTACAAAAAGAAGAACCTGAATTTATCGTATATAAAGAAGTACTTTAGAGATACTTAATTATATAACTAACATATATAAAATTAAAATAAGTAAAAAAATCATAGATCCAGACGATATACAATCATTTTGATCTTGACAAACAAGTAACGATCCATATTGATCATTCACATAAACTTATACATATTTAATTTTTTTTATGTATAATTTCTTACTCGAAATATTACTTATGATAATATTTTACAAAATCATATCTTACATGACTTGGCATACACGTGCATCGCATGTGGCGAGAAACTAGTAATGAGTAAATGTAAGGTCTTCAGTAGATCATGTCTAAGACATGTAAGCCTCTTGACAAGGACCTTAAGGCAAGAATATTTATCCACCCCTATGGTGAAAGGCAATGAGAGATTCAGAAGATAGATACAAGTTTCAACAAATAAAAGAAGCAAGGTGAGGAAGGGTACGAGACGCCCAGTTCATGAAGAATATCAGTATTTGCAACTCAGGCAGAGAAATATAAGCATTTTGAGTTACCTTCAACAATAATAGAGGTATGTACAATTGGCACCCATCTCATTTATGCCCTTTGGGGATAATAGAAGTAGTATAAGATAAGGACGGGATATCAGGATCCGGCTGGGGTAGAGTAACCCAAAATGGTGAATGGATTGTTTGCGTTAGTTGATATTTTCGAAGGATAGTGCAAATATGCTAATAGATTTCCTTGTGAGACACCCAAATGGTGCACTCTAAAATAGTACAGCTAGATATGAGTACTACAAAGATGGGCACTGGAAGGGATAAATATTATCTTAGTAAGGCTCCCGTCCCTAGTAGAGAGAGAGAATGTTAGGCAACTCGAAGAGCCAATAGATGGAGCAAGGGGAGCTAAGAGCAAAAGAATATCTTGTTCGCATTATCAGAAAAAAGTGATAGACAAAAATATTAGCAGGGAAATAAGAAGAGAGATAATGAAGCATTATGAGTGAGATGTGATACATGGATGAAAATGATAGATAAAAAAAAATGACAGTATTACAAAGTCTATAGTCAAGTGAAGGAAAAGACGAGAGGTGACAGGCCTTGAGATAACAAAAGAATATAGGCCATAAAGTCATATCCTCATTTCAAGAAATAAGTTCGTGACTCCAACGCGACTAACAATAGGAAAAGTTAGACTCCAGAGTAATAGAAATCAGTATGGGCTGGTGAACAAGGTAAACTAAACATGAATTAGGGACTGAGTGATTTGATAATAGTCGGCATCATGAGAAATTCAGAGATTGCGTTCCAGCGATAATAGAATGAACGACAGAAGAAAAACCCTTAAAGGTCATTTAGGAAGATGTCTCCCTAAAGCAAGCAATGTGAGCAAAGTTAAGCTTAAGGGGTTGTATGTGCCAGTTACACTAAGTGTGATCCTCGCGAGTAAGGAAATTTGTTATCCTTGGTACAAAAGTATTACCGCAAGGTGAGTAAGGATCATCGATAATGTGAAAAGACGCCTAAGAGGAAGAGATAAAACATCTATAGGTAGCTCGTTGTAGAAATAAATCTTAGTACTCCCCTAAAGGGGGGAATATGGAGTGATGTGACATGAATTTTGAATTAAGTGGTTCTAGTAATCATGAAATGGTAAAGGAAGAATGCGATAAAAATGAGAAAGGGATGAGATTGCACTTATTCAAATCCTACAGATATGCTATGATTCAAGAACATTATGCAAACACGGTGTTAAGGAGAGGAAGTAAGGGTTCCTGCCCGAGATGTTATTGATAGATAAGGAGCCAGTGCGAGAGCTAAGCTAAGATAAAGGAAATAACCCAAGAAAGATCACGCGGAATATTGATATGAGAATAGGACAATGAGTAATTAGTAGTTGATTCAGGAAGGGCCTAGTTATGGCTAAACAAGAGGATACAGACAAATCAATAGATTGTGCAAGATAAAAAGAATGTCACGAACCTGGTTCGCCCTCCGTGAACCATCGTGACGGCACCTAGTCTCTATGACTAGGTAAGCCTAAATTGCGGAAAAAAAATCAAAATTTGCGGAAGTAAAATAATTTAAAACAGAAATAAGAAATAACCGGTGTATAAATGTGCCGCTCGGCATACACCATATTTAACTCTCAAAACCAACACATAAATCCAAGACCCGGAAACCCATGAATCACAAGCTAAGAAGTACTACATAGCTCTAACTCCAGATTGTATAACAAAGAAAAAAAATACAGAAGGGCTAATACTTAAAAGCGAGAATAGAAAGGGACTCCTCGGTCTGCGGACGCGGCAGATATACCTTGAAGTCTCTACAGAAGCGCCACGCCTTAAGGATGATAAGACTGAGAGAAAGTACCTAGATCTGCACATGAAAAGCATGCGCAGAAAGGGCATGAGTACACCACAGCGGTACTCAGTAAGTGCCAAGCCTAACCTCGGTCGGGTAGTGACGAGGAAGGTCAGGGCCTTACTGAGGTTAAATAAAATATAAGGGTTAACAGTGTGAAATAAAATAGTATAAATAAGTGCAACAGTAAGAAATAACATAGAATTGAAAGAACAACAACAACTAGAATAGAGATAAACAAACCACGGAAAGAAATACAGCTCAACACAGAGATAACAACCGGGGCACCTTCCAGGATACCGTCCTGTAGTCCCAATTACAACTATCCAGTAGATCTCCCGGGATACCGTCCCGTAGTCCATCATATATGTGTCCGAAGGATCTCCCGGGATCCCATCTCGTAGTCCAACTATCAATGCGCGGGGGGATCTACCCGGATCCCGATCCGTAGTCCCCAAATATAAATACCCAGTACTGAGGGAATCTACCAGGTGCATTCCCATAGTTCCATATAACTGTGCAGAGGGATCTACCGGGAATCTAACCCGTAGTCTCAAAGTAAATGTGCAGGGGGATCTACCGGGAATCTAACCCGTAGTCCCAAAGTAAACAGACAAGGGGGAGCTACCGGAATCCCACATCCGTAGTCCCAATGTAAATACACAGCAGCAGCAAGAAAATATTCAGAGAAGGGAAATTTCATATCAAGGCAACAAATAACTCTAGCCTAGCATGCTGCACAGAGTTCAGGTAAACAGATTGAACAATTAAAGCAATTAAATCACTTAGACATGCTTTCCTAAGCTAACGACAGGCTTAATAGTACAAGTAATAATAGCAAGAGAAGAAACATACTAATAAGTACTTAAAGAAAACCGGATTTCCAACAATTTGCACAACTACGCACTCGTCACCTCACGTACAAGGCATTTCAATTACCAAATATATCAAACCTAAGGGGAAGGTCCCCCACACAAGGTTAGACAAGCCACTTACCTCGAACCCGCTCAAAATCAATCCGACACCACGTCTTTGCCACGAGTACTCTACTCCAAATGGCCCAAATCTATTCAATTCAATTGCATAATGTAAATAACACTTCAAGCGACTGATTCTACAATTAAATTCTAAGCTAATACGCGAAATTATGTAAAATGACCAAAATGCCCCTCGGGCCCACGTCTCAGAATCAAATAAAATTTGCATTTTCAGAAACCTCGTACTCTCACGAGTCCTACCATACCAAAATTATCCAAATCCGATGTCAAAAACCCAATCAAAACTCAATAATTCGGCCTATGAAGTTTATCCATTTTTTCCCAAATTTTTCACCAAAATTCGAAATTTAAAGACTAGATTTAAGTTAGGAATCATGGAAACTGATCTAAGTTGGGTAGAGATCACTTACCCAAGTTACCCAGGTGCAAAAGTCTTCAAAAATCGCCCCTCCCGAGCTCTCAAATTCGAAAAATGTGAAAATAGGCTTAAACCCTCGAATTGGGGTTTTAAGAATCTGCCCAAGTTTTTTTGTACATCGCGATCGCGAGAGATGATGTGCGATCGCGAAGAGGAAAAATTAAGGGTACCTGAACTGGTCTATGCGAACGTGACAGTATGTACGCGATCGCGGAAGAGGAAAAGGGCAGGCTTACGCGTCCGTGGACAAGACCATGCGAACGCGAAGGGAAAAAGGCCACTGAGCCACCGGCTCCTAGTTCTACTATGCGAACGCGAAAGTGGGAATGCGAAAGCGAAGGAGGAAGGGGGCAGACTTCTGCGATCGCGAGCCAAATCATGCGATCGCGAAGAACAAATTAAACCTCCTCCGAAAATACACTACGCGAACGCGGAGGGAAGGACGTGAACGCGATTAAGGAAACCAGATACCAGAATTTCCGCAATTCTAACAAGTTCCAAATGACCCGTTGAGCATCCAAAACACACCCGAGGCCTCCGGGACCTCAACTAAACCTGCCAACCAATCCTAAAACATCATTCAAACTTGTTCCAACCTTCGGAATGCTCAAAACAACATCAAAACACCTATTCTCATTGGATTCAAGCTTAGAAATTCCAAAAACTCTAAAAACACGCTCTCGATCAAAAAGTCTATCAAACCTCGTCCGAATGACCTGAAATTTTGCACACACAACACATTCAACACTACGGAGCTACTCCAACTTCCGGAATTCCATTCCGACCCTCGGATCAAAATCTCGCTATCGAACCGGAAACTTCAAAATTTGACTTTCGGCATTTCAAGCCTAAATTAGCTACGGATCTCCAAAACACAATCCGAACACGCTCCTAACCCCGAAATCACCCAATAAAGCTAACGGAACCATCGGATTTTCATTCCGAGGCCGTCTTCACACCGTTCCGACTACGGTCAACTTTCCAACACTTAAGCTCTCATTTAGGGACTAAGTGTCCCAAAACTCTCCGAAATTCAAAACCGACCATCCCGGCAATTCAAAATAGTAGAAATAAACTTGTAGAAAGCAGTTAATAGGGGATCGAGGCGTAAACTCTAAAAACAATCGACCGGATCGTTACACAGAATGAACCCCAACATGGGAAATTCAGTCTCACAGATATGACATCATGACCTTGAGAAATACTCAGATAGGAGTTGGGGTAGTTAAAGATACCTTATGAGTGTTATGTAAATAAAAGAGAGACCCACTGGGAAGACAGTCAAAACTTCAATTCAAAAGCAACCGTACGAGCACATGAGTGTGGAGGTAAGTAACAAAGGATAATTATAGGTAAGTACGAACATCATAAATTCTGTCGGGTAAGCAATATAACAAAGCTTGTAAATTTACAAGAGCCAGAAGGTCCTCGGTAAGTACTACAATGAAAGACGAGTTGAGGAAATAAGAAAGAAAGCTTCAACCTAAACATAGTAACTAGAAGAAGAAATGGTCTTCTAATAGCAGTCTCACTACAACATTGTATACACTCCATAAGAAAGTGGTCAGGCACCTATCGTGGCTAATGAGCGGGAAGTGAAACAAAAAGTAATGGTAGAGATCATATGAGTCACACGAAACTTCCCGTATGCGTGGGAACTAAGATAAGCCAAGTACTCATGCAACAAGTGGCAGAACGACCAGGAAAAGCAATTGCTTGCAATTAAATAAAGTCGGGAAGGAACGAAGGAATTATTCGATCAATGATCCAGAGTTAGTTACCTTATGAATGCACTTAAGAGTTCGGAGTCCATCCAGCATATATATTGACAATTATACATCCGTGGAAGATTCCGGTATAAGTTAAAAGAAAGAATTGAGCCCAGGTCATAGACAAAGGATTGAATTTTTAGAAGATTGTATCATGGATATTCCATAGCGACCATGAGGGGATAAAGTAATAACTAGTATCATGAGCCGTAGATCGGAAGATAGCTTAAGCCTATATAAAGGTTGATCAGAAGGAAGAGGAAACTAAAGAGTTACATCACCGAAGTAAATCAAGAGTCTGATTATTGGACCCAGAAAATTATAGAAATCGTGATTGAGAATATTGCAGAATTACTCTTAATATCAGAGGTAGAAGAGAGGTAGTACAATAACCATATGCTATAACGGCTCTACGATAAATCTAGTTAGAAGAGTACCAGCCTCATAAGAAGTCAGTATGAAGCTCTCACCGAATCATGTAAAGAGGTGCAAGTATTATAATAGAAGTTCAAGTTGTGGATGTGAGTTATACCTAGGTGAAAGGGAGGTCATGAAAGAGATAGAAGATATGATGCGAGACTTTAAAGTTAGTAAGGTAAAGGTGAACAACGTACGAGATACTCAAATGCAGAAGGTTGTGAATTGTCCATACTTCGGACAAAAAGCTAGAAGCGCGGGGATTCAGTATCCAGGAATGATAGCGGTGTCGTAAGTGGCATACCTTCCAACCCATGGTTTCTAAGTATCGAGAGGTCTAGTTAAGAGAATAAAGAAGATTTAGAGACAATGCGGTGTCTCGCTTGATGTTCCAGAATAACATAAGGAAATTTATGGTGCAAGAAAGTTGAAGGAAGGTTGCGAGTTGTACAAATAGATATGTATAGGTCGCAAGCTAAAGTATGGAAAAGCGACAAGGTTTTACGGGACAGGAGTAAGGATAAGAAAGGGCAAGTCAGAAGGTGACGAGAATGGATAAGTCCTCAGGATTAAGCCTATGAAAGCAAGAGAGCTAATGGCTTCTCTACGTTATAGAAAGCTTAGTATAGGTGGAATAAACTCGAAAGAGTCTAATACTAGTAGCATTTAAAAGAGATGGAATGTTGCCCTGGTAATAGAATAAGGGTGTAATTGTGATAGATGAAGGATGACGTTTGGGCTTTCGGTTAAGTAATGATTTCATGAATTGTACAAGATTAAAATACCCACGTATGGTAAATCACATTGGGATGATATGAAATACGGTTATGGAAGTATAGTATAGTATCGCCCCCAGGTGGATCAGGAAAATCACTTCTAATATTACTCAATGCAATGTGAGCCCTAGAGATTACGTAAGAGGTTTCAAGTTATCAGTGATAGAGTGTAGATCAAAATTTGAGCTGAATCAACAATGGATGGACAAAAGTCACCAAGTGTGAGATGAGATTAGGCCATCGTTCTTAAGATGAATAGTAATGAGGAAGCATTAAAGGAGTTAGATTTATACATATGGGATAAGCAACGAAAGTAACCTGGAGTTTGGTAGCAGGCCTCAGTAACGATAAATCGAAGAAGGAGCTATGGTATAATATGACCTACCTAGATGCAGTAAAGTCACAAGGATGGATAGCCGAGGCTATGAAATAAGATATAGCAATATTCGTAAGTTCGACAAAGTACCGAGCGAAGAACTTCAGCATACCTATAGATGCCCAGAGTGACACCTTTTAAACTTCTGTATATGTTCACAAAGTGAGGCCTAAGATTGGCTAAAAGTTGGAGGAAAAAGGAGAGAAGAGTCGCATAGGCGCATTTACAAAGTCAGAGTCATACAGGCTACGTGACAGAAGGTAGCAACAGTTACGAGATTGGAATGATTCCAACCACAAGTCGTGACGTGAGAAGAAGGCCTAAAGGGGGGAATGCCCTGGCCTTTGGAGTTATTCGTCGAGCAGTTGCCTAGATGGAAAGGAAAGTATTAAAGTATTCGGAAGACATACGTTATGAAAATGACAAGTACATCAGTCAACATTCAAGGATGAATGTTCCAAAGGGGGGAATAATGTTACACCCCATGTTTTCGTACGTGGAAGTACGCCATAGGTAAATTGATGAAAGCTCGGAAAGGGGATGTTACATCCCGCATTTTCGTACGTTAAGTTTCGTCGCAAGTTAATCAACATAAGTTCGGGAAGGAAATTATTTTGATATTACAAGTATTATGCTATTTCAAACAAGTGGTAAGTGAATTCGTGGAGGTGAGAGGGTAAGCGAATCGAAGAAAATAAGTTTCGTCAAAGTTTGGCATTTTGGAATAAAATACGGTCCGAGCTATAATACCCCGTATTTAACTTATGCCATACAAGGTACCACATGACCATGATAGTAAGGTGTATAAGGTATGTTAAAGGTGGGTAGTGTTTTAAGTAATTTGAGATAATTTTTAATTATGTGGGTAATTGGTTAATTATTGATTAATGAGAGATTAACAAGTTAATCAAGTGATTAGTGAATAATTAATTTAAATATTTGGATAAGAATTAAATCACCCAACGTGGCAGTAAGGCCTTGAAGTAATTGTGACTATTTGATCTTGATAGTTAGGTGGCATGTGTAGGGCAATTTTTGATTAATTAAACCCCAAAAGTGGGGACCACAAATCTTAAAGGTAAGGATTTCATATATCTTGTAAATAAGCCACTTACGGGTGAAAGACTCAACAAGATTTCATATGAATCATTTATAGAGTGAGATATATTGACGTGACTCTACTTCAACAAAAATTTCATACAAAATTATACTACGTAATAGCAACGGGATTTTGCGATTCTAAGGGAGTGCAGTGCAATCTTTCACAAGAATATTATACAGATTTTTTCTACTCCGATCTTGCCACCACGTGTTTTGTCACGATTATCGTGTGTTAGAGGGATTGTCCGGAGAACCGGCTCATGTATTTTAAGACTATCCCTTATTTCTCTTGGCATGATCCATACGACACAAACAAAACGAGCGAATTTATAATTTTCATACATGACTCTATTCATAGAAATATTAGAGATGCTTATGTTCTTGATTCCCCATGTGTCATATTATTCTATCATCTGTTCACGGGTCTCAGAAAATATGTAAGTTGATAAAGTTTATTTCGTGATATTAATCAAAGGCATAATGGTCTTATGACACCCCGAAAGATTTTATTGACGTACTTCTCATGCATTGCATTCATTTACATTGACTCATGACCAGATGGCGTTATATACACATATACACGTATAATATATGTATATGGGATATGGGAAAAGGTTACGGCGATATATACGCACCACCACCTGATCAGCTAGTATAAGTTGATGATTTGACCATACTGGCCGATATGATATAATGGGATGCCCTCAGAGGCTTGATGATATTATGAACGCATATACCCTTGCATGGTATGGCATTTATACGCAAATGCATGACATTTTAAATATTAAAGGATCCACAGAGCTATTCAGACTTACATGTCGAGTCTTTTACTCCATGTTTCTCTCATGGCTATTATTTACTGATTTTCATTCCTTACATACTCGGTACATTATTTGTGCTGACATCCCTTTTGCCTGGGGATGCTGCGTTTCATGCCCGCAGGTCCCGCTAGACAGGTTGAGAGTCCTCCAAGTAAGCTATCAGCTCAGCGGAGGGTGTTGGTGCGCTCCATTTGCTCCGGAGTTGCCTATTTGGTCAGTATGCATTGGACACGTATTGATTGGTATGTCGGGGCCTTGTCCAGGTCTTATGACGGTTATGTACTCTTAGAGGATTGTAGACATATGTCATGTACGTAAAAGATTGTATGACCTTGTCGGCCTATGTTTAGTGTACGAGTAATCATTTTGGTCTTATAGGCCTGTATGTCTTATGTATAAGTTGGTATTACATATTTTATTATAGTTATCCTACGGCAGCCTTTCTGTCTCATTTGCTTATGATAGCATGATACAAAAAGATACGTTATGTTGGCATTCGGTTGAGTAAGGTACCGGATGCCCGTCGCGGCCCATCGGTTTGGGTCTTGATAGAAGTGCTACAATTCATGAAATTCCCCCTTTCGAAGGCCCAAACTTCATCCTTTATCTATCACAATTATGCCCTTATTCCACTACCAGGGCAGCATTCCATCTCTTCTAAATGCTACTAGTCTTAGACTACTTTGAGTTCATTCAGGCTATACTAAGCCTTTTATAACTTAGAGAAACCATCAGCTATCTTATTTTCATGAGCTTAATCACAAGGACTTATCCACTCTCGTCACCTTTTCACTCACCTTTTCTTATCCTTACTCTTGTCTTCCTAAAACCTTGTCGCTCTACCATACTTTAGCTTGTACCATAGATTTCTTTATGTTATTCTGGAACATCAAGCGAGACATACCACTTTTGTCAAAGGTGCTAAAAGAGAAGAAAATTCCTTTACAATTTTCCTGTAATAACCTGCCAAACGGAGAAAGCTACGAACCTTCATCGGTGTCATGTGTCTAGGTCAAGTCTTTAATGCCTAAATCTTTTGTGTATTAACCCGAATACCTTCACCTGAAATAATATGCTCAAGGAAAGCTACATAATTCATCCAGAATTCACACTTAGAGAATTTTGCATACAACTTCCACCTTTTGGAAAACTTTGAGCACAGTATGCAAATGATCTGCGTGCTCAGTCTCTGAACGGGATTACACCAATATATCATCAAATATTGCAATCACGAATAGATCTAGAAAGGGTTTGAACACTCGGTCATCAAGTCCATGAATATTGCTGGGGCACTAGTCAAACCGAATGACATAACATGAAACTCAAAGTTCCCATATCTGGTCCTGAATGCTATCTTCAGGATATCTTTCTCCTTAGCCCTTACCTGATGGTACCCGGACCTCACGTCTATCTTTGAGAAATACTTGGCACCTTGCAACTGACCAAATAAATCATCGATACTCAGGATGGGGTACTTATTCTTGATTGTCACATTATTCAACTGTCTATAATCAATACACATCCGTAAGGAACCATCTTTCTTCCTCACAAATAACACAGGTGCTCCCCATGGTGATGTACTAGGTCTGATAAAGCCTTCTTCAAGCAAGTCCCTTAGTTGTTCCTTCAACGCTTTTAGCTCTGCGAGTGCCATTCTATAGGGAGAAATAGATATTGGTTGAGTAGCTGTAGTAGGTTAATAGGAAACTTAATTTCTTGCTCTGGCGGAAGACCTGAAAGGTTATCGCAAAAAAAAACATCGAGAAAATCATTAACCATAGGGATAAATTGAATGGTTGGTGACTCTACTTTCACAGTCTTTACCCAAACAAAGTGATAATCATAACCTTTTCTGATCATCTTCCTTGCCTTAAGACCGGAAATAAATCTACCTCTCGGCAATGTCGTATTACCTTTCTACTCCAAAAACATGCTCTCCTGGAAATTAGAATCGAACCACTATGATCTTCAATCAATGTTAGCATAACAAGAAGCCAACCAATCCATACCCATTATAATATCAAATTCTACCCAACCAAGCACCACGTACCTTATCCTTATTTGTTATCAAACTTATCACGGACCGTTACAGGCACATCTATATATATACGTAACAATATTAGGACTTAACTCGTAGAACTCATTCAGAAAAGGTTTATATGGATACATAAGGGCTGACAAGGCCGTAGACATGTCATACCCAAAACAATATACAGGATACTGCCTGTAAAACCTCTAAAAAACATAACCATAATATATACAAGTCGGGACATGGCTCCCAACGTCCTCATAAAACAACCTAACATATTCAGAACCCTGACTTGGTAGTACTCCAAAAAGAGGTGGAACTCACCAACCAAAAGCTGACATCTGGAGGAAGTCTACAGTAGAGGGTCCTTGCCCCGTACTATATGAGAGCCTCGATCAGACACACTTCGAAGCGAAATCTTCATATCCTTATCAGTTACCTTCCTCCTCTTGGCCCGACTACTATCCTCTTCCTCCGCATATCCCATAACATACATAGACGTACCTTGATTGACGGACTCCCAAGAGTGTAGACTATCTGGAACCTCAGAAGAGCTGGTGTCCGCAAATACCCTGACATAGTCTTGAGTCTGAGGGGAACCCGATTGTGCCAATCGTGCACCACTCCCCTCATACCGTGATCAACAGAGTGTGATAATGAAACTAAGGGCCTTGGTGAGGTCGGAACTCCTCTCACCCCATCTGCTACCGGAGTGATCGAAACAACTCGAACGGATGACTCATATGGATCCTCCTCATGGAACCCATGATCTCCAATGGGTTTGACTCCATAGTGTAACTTATATCTCCTTCTAACACATTGGTAGCCTTCTGACCCGATCTAGCGGCTTGCGCCAGTCGTCTAGTGGTAATAGGTATCACTAAAAACATAAATAAGGTAAAGATTATGAGTGGATACTTATGACTCAGTTCTATCGCACAATCTGGATTAGAAAGAAAAATAACCATCCTAAATATCCTGTAGCCTCTTGTTTATAAGTGTGGTGCACAACACACCCATAAACAAGACTCTACGAGACACGGCTTGTATACTCCCTAGGACAGAACTGCTCCGATACCACTTTTGTCACGACCAAAACCGTTGGGCCGCGAGGGGCACCCGGTACCTTACTCAACCGAGTACCAATATAACATATCTTTTCATATAATGCTATCATAGGTAAATGAGACGGAAGGATGCCATAGGATAACTAGAATAAAACATGTAATACCGACTTATACATAAGACATACGGGCCTATAAGACCAAAATGATCACTCGTATACTAAACATAGGCCGAGAAGGCCATACAATCTGGTACGTACATGACATATGTCTACAAGCCTCTAAGAGTACATAAACGTCATAAGGCTGGGATAGGGCCCCAACATACCAGTCAATACATGTCTAAATCATACTAACCAAATAAGCAACTCCGGAGTAAATGGAGCGCACCAACATCTTCCGCTGAGCTGATATCCTACTTGGAGGTCTCTCAACCTGTCTATCGGGACCTACGGGCATGAAACGCAGCATCCCCAGGCAACAGGGACGTCAGTACAAATAATGTACCGAGTATGTAAGGAATGAAAATCAGTAAACAATAGACATGAGAGAAACATGGAGTAAAAGACTCAACATGTATATCTGAATAGCTCTGTGAATCATTTAACATTATAAAGTCATGCATATGCGTATAAATGTCATACCATGCATGGGTATATACGTTCATAACATCATCAAGCCTTTGAGGGCATCCCATCATATCATCTCGGCAACTATGGGGAAATCATCAACGTATACCAGCTGATCAGGTGGTGGTGCGTATATAACGCCGTAACTTTTTCCTCTATATATATATATATATATATATATATATATATATATACGCATATATAACGCCATCTGGTCATGGGTCAATGTACATGTACAAATGAATGAAATGCATAAAAATATGTTAATAAGATCGATATACCTTTTGGATAAACTTTATCAGCTACGTGTTTTTCTGAGACCCATGAACAGAATATGTAATAATAAGATACATGGGAATTCAAGTACATAGGCACCTCTAATACTTCTATGAATAGAGTCATTTATGGAAGTTGTGCATTTACTCGTTTCGTTTGTATCGTATGGATCATTCCAAAAGTAAAGAAGGGATAGCGTTAACATACCTAGAGTAGGGAAAATCCATATGATATTCTTGGGAAAGATTGTACCGTGCTCTCTTAGAATCGCAAAATCCCGTTACGATTACACAGTATAATTTCATATGAATTCCTTTACTAACCAAGAACTCCCGTTGCTGTTGTAATATGAAGTCTCCTATGAAATTCCAAATATCCTTCAAATTGAATTTTGATATTCAAGACAAAGTGTAGGGTGACTAATACAAAGTCCACTTCTTACGTGTTTACATGGAATGGATTAGGATATTGTCCAAGTGTCTTCTTAATTCAATGGTCTAAAGGCAAGAGTCACCTAGTTTGAGGGGGGCTGCCACCTAATGAAATTAAATCCTTATCCAGTATATCCTTAATTAATTAGGTAATATCCCGCTACCTAATAATTAATCAATTACCCACATAATTAAGAATTATCTCAACTTACTTAAAATATTACTCACTTTTAACATACCTTGTACACCTTCTATGATAGTCATGTTCACTTTTTTCACGACCCAAATCTATGGGCCGCAACGAGCACTCAATACCTTACTAAACTGAGTACCAACATAACATATCTTTTTTATTGTACTTTCATCGGAATATGGGCCAAATGGGCCGTCATGGGCTAACCAGAATAAACATAGGGGAATACTCAATATAGGACGACCTAACCTAATAAAAACTTATACATGTGATATACGGGCCTATAAGGCCAACATGATCATTTGTAAACTCAAAACATAGGCCGGCAAGGCCATACAAGCATTCGTATACATGACATCTGTCTACAAGCCTCTAAGAGTACACACTTAACATAAAGGTCGGGACAGGGCCCCGCCATACCAAACAATACGTGTCTAAATCATACTGACCAAACAAGTAACTCTGAAGCAAATGGAGTGCACCAACATCTTCCGCTGAGCTGATAGCCTACTTGGAGGACTCTCGACCTGTCTATCGGGACCTGCGGGCATGAAATGCAGCGTCCCCAGGCAAAAGGGACGTCAGTACAAATAATGTACCGAGTATGTAAGGCACATAAATAAGTACATAACAGGCATGGAAGAAATATAGAGTAAATGACTCAATTTGTAAGTCTGGATAACTCTGTAAATCATGAAATACTTATAGCGTCGTGCATATGCGTATGAATGTCATGTCGTACATAGGTACATGTTTCATAACATCATCAGGCCTCTGAGGGCATCCCATCATATCATCTCGGCCACTGTGGGCAAAATCATCATGTGGTGGTGCGTATATAACGCCACAACCTTTATATATATATATATATATATATATATATATATATATATATATATATATAACACCATCTGGTCATGGGTCAATGTGCATGTATAAATGCATGAAATGCATATGAAATACGTTAATAAAATCTCTCGGTACGTCATAAGACCATTATGCCTCTGATTAATATCATGAAATAAACTTTACCAACTTATGTATTTTTGAGACCCATGAACAGATGATAGAATAATATGACACATGGGGAATCAAGAACATAAGCATCTCTGGTGTTTCTATGAATAGAGTCATTTATGGAAGTTGTACATTTGCTCATTTCGTTCGTATCATATGGATTATGCCAAAAAGAAAGAAGGGATAGCCTTAACATACATGGAGTAGGAAAAATCCGTATGATATTCTTGAGAAGGATTTCACCGTACTCCCTTAGAGTTGCAAAATCCCGTTGTTATTATGCAGTGCAATTTTGTATGAATCTCTTTACAAATCTAAGATTGCCGTCACTATAGTTACGTGAGGTCTCATATGAACTTCAAAAGTTCCCTCACATGTATTCCTTGTTCTTTCTTTCTATGGAATCCTTGCCAAAGAAATGAATTTGATATCTTTGAATATGAATTGAAAGATACGTAGTATCATATCTATCTTTGAATTTGATCCTTGCCTTATGTAGAGCCTTGCTATTCTTTCAGAATGTTTGAAGATAAGTATAGGGTCGCCTTATATCCTTGGTCATGATTTTACCAAGATATATATCTTTTAATGGTTCAAAGATATGTAACTTTCTTGGATTTAGAAATCCTTATGTTGGAATCGGTTGCCACATACCCATAATGACTAAGAGTCATATTTTTGGGGTAGTGGCTTGCTGCCACGTGGGGGTGGGGGGATTTTAATTTTATCCCATAACTCATTAGTTAATTAGGTAATATCTCGTTACCCAATAATTAACCAATTACCCACGTAATTAAGAATTATCTCAAATTACTTAAAATACTACTCATCTTTTTTATACACTTTATACATCATACTATCATGGTCACATGGTACTTTGTATGGTACTAGTCCATAAATATCGGGTATTATAGCTCGGACCGTATTTTATCACCAAATCGGCAACCTTCAACGAAACTCATTTTCTTTGACTCGTTTACCCTTTTTCTTTCAAGGCACTTACTTATTGCTTGATATAAATAGCATAAATGCTTATAATCTCAAGAAAATCTCATCCCCGAGTCTACGTCAATTAATTGAAGACGAAACTTTAACATACAAAAATGTGTAACATCCTTCGCCCCTTAGAAACATTCGTCCTCGAATGTTCAACTCTCCGGGATCTATATAAATTTTGGCAGAGTCACCTTTGTAACAGTACTACTGTCAACCCTTTCTGTATAAAACTCAATAATTCAATGCCACTTAGGACCACATTCATCAATAACGGCAATGGCCTCACACGGCCAATGACAATAACTAACACAAGAATTCATACACGTACCTAAGGCTGTGATGTCTCAGTAGGATCCTTCTCGGGAAGAGGTAATAAGTGAGGATATCTATACTTCATGTCTTCTTCGGCTTCCCAAGTCACTTCTTCCACATTATTGTTTCTCCAAAGTACTTTCACCGAAGCTACGTCTTTAGTTCTCAATCTCCGACCCTGTTTTTCTAATATGGCAATGGGAGTTCCTTCATATGATAGCTGCTCTGTGACCTGAATGTCGCCAACTGACACGATTCTGGAAGGATCTTCGATACAGTTACGTAGCATAGACACATGAAAGACTAGATGTACAAACTCCAAGTCCAAAAACAAGTCTAACTCATATGCTACCTGGCCTACCTTGCGTATGATCCCATATGGTCCAATGTACCGAGGGCTAAGTTTTCCTTTCTTACCAAACCTCATAACCCCTTTCATCGGTGATACCTTTAGGAATACCCAGTCTTCAACCTGAAACTCCAAGTCTCGCTGTCGATTATCCGCATAAGACTTTGTATGGCTTTAAGATGCTAATAGCCTTTCCTGTATAAGCTTAATTTTCTCGATTGCTTCTTGTATCAATTTTGGTCCTACTATCATGGTTTCCCCAACATCAAACCACCCTATAGGCGACCTACACTTCCATCTGTAAAGAGCTTCGTATGGAGCCATCTGAATACTGGAATGGAAGCTATTATTATATGTGAACTCAATAAGCGGTAGATGATCATCCTAGCTACCCGTGAAGTCTATCACACAAGCCCGTAACATATCTTCAAGTGTTTGAATAGTACGCTCAGCTTGTCCGTCTGTCTGAGGATGAGATGTTGTACTAAGACTTACCTGAGTCCCCAATCCTTTTTGGAAGGACCTTAAGAAGTTAGCTATAAATTGAGCTCCTCTATCCGAGATAATAGATACGGGGACACCATGCAGTCGTACTATCTCCTTAATATAAAGCCTTGCATAATCTCTTGCAGAATATGTAATCCTAACAGGTAGAAAATGTGCTGAGTTTTGTAAGCCTATCAATAATCACCCACATAGAATCGAACTTACGCTGGGTACGAGGTAAGACTACGATGAAATCCATATTGATTGCTTCCCACTTCCAATTCGGAACCTCCATAGCCTGCAATAATCCACCGAGTTTTTGATGCTCAATCTTAACCTGCTGACGGTGAGGGCACTGAGCAACAAACTCTGCTATATCCTTTTTCATTCTGTCCCACCAATATACTTTCCTGATATCATGATATATCTTTGTTGCTTCTGGACGGATAAGAAGTAAGGATTCCTGCTCGGGATGTTATGGATAAATAAGGAGCCATTGCAAGAGCTAAGTTAAGACAAAGTAAATAACCTAAGAAAGATTACGCGGAATATTGATATGAGAATGGGCCAACGAGTAGTTAGTAGTTGATTCAGGAAGAGACTAGTTATGGCTAGACAAGAGGATACAGAAAAATCAACAGATCATGTGAGATAAACATAGTGAACCCCAACATAGTGAATTCAGTCTCGCAGTTATGATATTGTAATCCTTGAGAAATATTCAGATAAGAGTTGGGGTAGTTAAAGGTACCGTATGAATGTTACGGAAATAAAGGAGAGTCTCACTGGGAAGACAGTCAAAACTTCAGTTCAGAAGCAACTGTACGAGCACATGCGCGTGGAGGTAAGTAACTAAGGATAATTATAGGTGAGAAAGAACATCAAAAATTCTGTCGCGTATACAATGTAATAAGCTCGCAGCTTTACAAGAGTTAGAGGGTCTTCCCTAAGTACTACAACGAAAGACTAGCTGAGGTAATAAGGAAGAAGGCTTCAACCTAAGCATAGTGACCTAAAGGGGAAATGGTCTTGTAACAACAGTCTCACAACAACATTGTATGCACTCCATAAGAAAGTGGCGCCTATCGTGGCTAATGAGCGGGAAATGAAACCAAAAGTAATATTCGAGACCACATGAATTGCACAAAATTCTGGCATGTGTGGGAACTAAGATAAGCTAAGTATGCACGCAACACAGGGGCAGAAAGACCAGGAAAAGTAATTGCTTACATTTAAAGAAAGCTGAGAAGGAACGAAAGGAGTTATTCGATCAATGATCCAGAGTTAGTTACTTTATGAACGCACTTAAGATTTCGGAGTATTATCCATGCAGCATATATGTTGACAATCATACAGCTGTAGAAGACTCTGGTATAAGTTAACAGAAATAATTGAGCCCAGGCCATAGACAAAGGATTGAATTGTTAGAAGATTATATCGTGGATACTCCATAGCGCCCATGATAGGCTAAAGCAATAACTAATACCAGGATCCGCAGATAAGAAGATAGCTTAAGCCTACATATAGGTTGACTAGCAGGAAGAGGAAACTAAAGAGTTAGATCAACTAAGTAAATCAGGAGTCTGATTATTGGACCCAGAAAATTATAGAAATCGTGATTGAGAACATTTCAGAATCACTCTTAATGTCAAAGGTACAAAAGAGATAGTACAACAACAATATTATATCACGGCTCTACGAGAAAGTAGTTAGAAGAGTACCATCCTCACAGGAAGTCAGTATGAAGCTCCAATCGGATTGTGTATGCACCAGAGGTGCAAGTATTACAATAGAGCTTCAAGTTGTGGATGTAAATCATACCTATGTGGAAGGGAAGTTATGAAAGAGATAGAAGGGGTGATGCGAGACTTTTGTCACGACCCAAACCGATGGGCCGTGATGGGCACCCAGTACCTTACTCAACCAGGTCCCACCGTAACGTATCTTTCATATCATTATATCATAGGTAAATGAACTAAAGTAAAACATGAGAGAATACAAACTTATACATATGACATACTGGCCAATAAGACCAAAAATGATCACTCGTACACTGAACATAGGCCGACAAGTCCATACAATCTTTCATGTACACCACATATGTCTACAAGCCTCTAAGAGTACATAAATGTCATAAAGGTCGGGACAAGGTCCCGCCATACTAATCAATACATGTCCTAATCATATGACTAAATAAGCAACTCCGAAGAAAATGGAGCGCACCAACACCTTACACTGAGCTGATAGCCTACTTGGAGGACTCTCAACCTGTCTATCAGGACCTGCGGGCATGAAAAGTAGCATCCCCAGGCAAAAGGGACGTCAGTACAAATAATTTACCGAGCATGTAAGGAATGAAAATCAGTAAACAATAGACATGAGAGAAACATGGAGTAAATGACTCAACCATAAGTCTGGATAACTCTGTAAATCATGAAATACTTATAGTGTCATGCATATGCGTATGAATGTCATGTTGTGCATAGGTACGTGTGTTTATAACATCATCAAGCCTCTAAGTGCATCCCATCATATCATCTCAGCCACTATGGGCAAAATCATCAACGTATACCAGTTGATCAGGTGGTGGTGCGTATATAACTCCGTAACGTTTTCCCATATCCCATATACATATAATATACATATATACGCGTTTATAATGCCATCTGATCATGAGTCAATATAAATGAATGCGATGCATGTAAAGTACGTCAATAAAATCTTTCGGAATGTCGTAAGACCATTATGCCTTTGAATAATATCATGAAATAAATATTTTTTTCAACTTACGTATTTTTCTGAGACTCATGAACAGATGATAGAATAATAGGACATATGGGGAATCAAGAACATAAGCATCTCTAGCATTTCTATGAATAGAGTCATTTATGGAAGTTTTGCATTTGCTCGTTTCGCTCGTATCGTATGGATCGGGCCAAAAGAAAATAAGGGATAGCCTTAACATACCTGAACCGATTCTCTTTGCGAAAACACGTAATGGCGGATCGAAGTAGGGAAAAATCCGTATGATATTCTTGAGAAAGATTATACCAGACTTTCTTTGAATTAGCATTTCACGTTGGACCTTGTAGGGGTTCCTAAGAATCCCTTCAGAGAATTCCATCGTCTAGAGATAGACGGATGGTTTAATGATGTTGGACCTTGTAGCATTTCAGAGAATTTCACGTTGGACATTGTCATTTCTTTTTAAACGATGTAGGAATGCTATTTTGCTTAATTTTAGAAAAGTCCTATACCTTACCAATAAAGAGACCAAGCATTCTTGCGTGTAAACAAGGTATCATTATGTCTTATGACTCATTTTGTATATTTTGCCACTTTGGCTTAGCTTATGCCATGTGGCAGCCCCAAAAGACCTTTATCCACTTAATACCATAATTATCTCAATAATTAATTAATTATCCACATAATGAAGAATTATATCAAATTATTTAAAATATTACTCACTTTTAACATACTTTATATATCCTACTATCATGGTCATGTAGTACCTTATATGGCATTAGTCCATAAATACGGGGTATTATAGCTCGGACCATATTTTATCCCAAAATGTCAAACTTCGACGAACTCATTTTCTTTGATTTGCTTACCCTCTCACCTTTACAAATTTACTTATCACTTGTTCGAAATAGCGTAATACTTATAATCCCAAAGCTATCTCATTCCCGAACTTACGTCGATTAACTTACGACGAAATTTAACATTCCAAAATACGGGATGTAACATCTCATTTTCAATCTTCCATCAATTTATTTATGGTGTACTTCCACGTACGAAAATATGGGGTGTAACATTATTCCCCCCTTTGGAACATTCGTCCTCGAATGTTGACTGATGCACTTATCATTCTCATAACCCATAGCCCTTGCGGATACTCTAGTACTACTCTTGCCATTTAGGCAACTATTCTGTGAATGAATCCCAAAGGCCAGGGAATTCCCCCTTTAGGCCTCTTTCTCACACCACGACTCATGGTCGGAATCCTTCCAATCTTGTAACTATTATTACCTTTTATCATGCAGCATGTACGACTCTGACTTTGTAAGTGCACCTACGTGACTCTTCTCTCCTTTTTCCTCCAGCTTTTAGCCCATGTCTAGGCCTCACTTTGTAAACATATACAGAACTAGATAAGATATCCCTCTGGGCATCTATTAGTATACTGAAGTTCTTTGCTCGGTACTTTATTAAACTAACGGATATTGCTATATCTTATTTCATATACCCGGTTATCTATCCATATGACTTTACTGCATCTAGGTAGGTCATACTATACAATAAATCTTACCTTGGTTTTATTATTATCGAGGTCTGCTACCCAATTCCAGGTTACTCTCTCGTTTCTTATCATAGATGTATAAATCCAAGTCCTTCAATGCTTCCTTATTATTGTTCATCTAAAAGATGGAATCCTTATCTCCTCTCATACGTTGGAACTTTATCCATCTATTGCCGATTCACCTTAATGTTGATCCATAATCTACCACGAATAATTTGACCTCTCATGTAACACTGCCTAGGGTTCACGTTGCATCAAGGAACATTAGAAGTGATTTTCCTGATCCACCTGGGGGTGATACTATACTTTCATAGCCATATTTCATAGCATCCCAATGTGATTCACATTACGTGGGTATTTTAATCCTGTACAATTCATGAAATCCCTTTTTTCTTCAAACCATTAATTCAATCGAAGGCCCAAACGCCATCCTTTATCTATCACAATTACACCCTTATTCTACTATCAGGGCAATTTCCATCTCTTCTAAATGTTACTGGCTTTAGACTTATTTGAGTTCATTCAGGCTATACTGAGCTTTGTATAATTTAGAGAAACCATCAGCTCTTCTTGTTTTTGTAACACCCTGTACATTCGGACTAGGTATGGATATGTTAAATGGGTATTAATTTGATATTTTAGACATATGAAGTCCTAGCGGGATGATTGTGGGTGAAAATAGTTGTTTCAAAATCAAGATGGAAAGTGAGGTGCATAAGATTTGACAAAATCGACTAAGTCTGCAGAAGGTCTGTATTCCATCAGTGTTTAGTGAAACTGTGTAAGGAATTTGAGAAAACTTAAAGCATGAAAGTTGTAGGCCTTTGAAATAAAGTTCCAACGATATATTATGGAGCCCGAACGGATCTTTGTGCAAAAACTTATGTGCGTTTTTCGGAACAGTACACGTATGCGCGAACAAGCCTTCAGGCGCGCGATCTCGCGCGTGGGAGGCAGTGTTACTGCCGTTGAGCGCGAACTCTCGCGTGAACAGGCCTCCAAGTGAGCGAACTCACGCGTGGGAGGCAGTGTTACTGCCGTTGAGCGCGAACTCTCGCGCGAACAGGCCTCCAGGTGCGCGAACTCGCGCGTGGGGGTCGTTTTAAAGCTATATTTCATCCCCCACAGCGCCTAAACATAAAAACTTGCTCTTGAAAGGGGAACTCTCAAAAACCTAACTCCTTAAGGGTCCTTCCACCACACAAGGTAAGTTCTAATGGTGATTTTAAGTTAATTTCAATTTCCCAACATCTTATTAACATGGGTAAACCCTCCATATCATTAGATATTCGATTGGGACACCATTGTTGAGAGAAGAAACCCTAGAACTCGAATTCAAGAAGATTGAACGTCAAAAAGGTAATATCTTCACCCTCTAATTAATTCTAACATTGGTTTAATGATTATAAACCCTAGTTCATGAGATATGAGTTGATGGGTTTGATAGAAAAGCATGAAAAATTATAGGATTGGGTTGTGGATTGTTGATTATTGATTAAAGATATCGTTTATCTTATGGGTGATAAAGAAGGGTATTGAACATAGCAATTTGATGCTTTAGAATTTATCTAGGAACAAGAGGATGGGTCATTGGGTGTAGAGACACCATTAATAAGGAGTATGACGCTTTATTTTCACCAAGTGTTTGATAAGATGCTTAAGTGACTAAAACATGAGAATCATTGCTAATATGGAATCCCTTTGACTTGTATTAATTTAGATTAAAGTTGAAAGGGTTGGCGAATGATGTATTATGCTCAAGAGCAGGAAGTTAAGGTATGTGAGGCTAACTCTCTATGTTTGGGAATGTTAATGATTCTCCATACACTATGTTTCTTTTACGACGTATCAATTGCCTCAGAAATATAGTTAAGCCTAGTTCCTTGAATAGTTGTAGAACTTCTATTCCCTAGCTTCATAACTCGTTCATGACTTTCATTCTGAATGTTGCGAGCTCAGTTCGTATTCAATATAGACTTGGGTTTGATTCCCCGAAGTCTCAGTATAGCTTACTCAGCATGTCATAAACAGTTGCGGTTTCAGTATTCATAACCAGTTCAAGAATACATGTCTCATTCCAGTCCTATTCATTATTCCAGTATTATGTAACTCAGTAGAATTCAGTATTCCAGTATATGTAACTCAGTAGAATTCAGTATTCCAGTATTATGTAACTTAGTATGATTCAGTATTCCAGTATAATGTAACTCAGTGTGATCCAGTATTCCAGTATCATATAACTCAGCGTGATTCAGTATTTCACTATTATGTATTGCAGTATGATTCTCAGTTCCTGATTTTAAATCCCTGAATGTTGAACACCTATCTTTGGGCCTGAGGCCGCAGTTTATGCTTTATGCATTTTGGACCTGAGTTCGCAGTTATGTATACGTATACTTGGGCCCGAGGCCGCAACTTGTGCATATATATATATATTGGGCCTGAGGCCGCAGTTTAATATTCAGATAAACAGGTTGTTCATCATTCAGAAGAGGGAGTATTCATATCCATACTTCCTTTATTCAGTTCAGTTATCAGTTATCAGTTATCAGTTCAGTTATCAGTTATCAGTATCTTTTCAGTTATTAGTTATCAGTTATCTTTTCAGCTATCAGTTCAGTTATCAGTTATTGGTTATCATTTCAGTTATCAGCTTAGTTTCAGTTTCAGCATTTATAATTCTTTCTTTCAGTTGCTTTACATACCAGTACAATTCAAATGTACTGACGTCCCTTTTTGTCTGGCGCCTGCATCTCACAATGCAGGTAATGATTAACAGGTTGATGATTCAGAGCGCTAGGATTCTCGTACCAGCTAATTTGGTGATCCCTAGTTCTTTCGGGGCATTATCATTACCTTATAGTTTTCAGTACTTAAAGGCAGTCAGTATTTTCAGTATATTATTAGAGGCTTCATAGACTAGAGTAACAGTTAGACAGAGTCACAGACTTTTCATATTAAGCCATGTTGGCTACAAATATGTTTCAGAATTGTATTAGTATTTCCGCACTTTGATTTATATCATCCACAATTTTCAGTATATCAGCATGTGTTAGTTTATCTTCTGCATTCAGTATGTTATGATACCACATGTTGATTCAGCGAGCCAGGTGGTTCGCTCGGTCACATGTAGTCGGGCGCCGAGTGTCGTGTTACGTCCAGGCCCAGGTTCGTGGCGTGACAAAGCTTGGTAACAGAGCACTAGGTTCAAGAGTCCTAGGGAGTCTATGAAGCCATGTCCAGTGGAGTTTCCTTTATATGTGTGTGCCGGCCACTCATATAAATGGTTAACTACCAAGACATTCAGGATTGTCTCACCTCTTTCTACTCTAGATCGTGCCATGAAACTTAGAGCAATAGGTAATCTTCTTTTCCTATCGAATTCCAAATGCATAGGATGCCCAAGCGACGCGTATGAGAAACCTAAGGTCCTAGAGAGGATAATTGCCCATTGGGGTATAATTATGGAGTACGACTTGGTAAATATGAGACTTGAGAGGATGTCAAAAGTGGGATGCAATGGATACTAGCACACATTAGAGCATAACCTTATCAGAAAGTACAAAAGCAGTTATGATGTCTTATGGTTATTAGTTTACCTCAGTTACCAGTTATACAATCTTTCAGTTAGCAAGTTTATGGTTACGCCAGTATTCGGTTATATGTTTACCAGATCTCCAATTTTCAGTGTATCAAAATTTCTATAGACTTGTGAGTATACAGTGATGCCTATGGATGCTCAGAGAGTATGTAAGTAACACTGATTATAGCAAAATCTACGCATGTTTTAGGGATTAAGACCCAAGACTCATTGGATGGTGCATAAAGTGATTTATCATATATGTATGGCAGTGTATCCGTATGTCAGACCCCACGGTGTATCAGGTTAAGAATTCAACCGCAGCGGGCATCGGATTGATCACTATAGTTTTGGACAGAAAAGAGCCTAAGGGAAATGAAGCTAAGAATAATATGATGTACGAAATGAGAATCAAGAGCAGGCAACATTGAATATTAGGGAATGATTTTATGTCGTTTAGATTTATTCAAATCAGAACTAGAAAGTACCATGTTAGTGAATTTATATACAAAGTGGCTATTATTGTGAGATAAAAGATATGACAGTTTCCCTTGATATGACTATGTGTTTAGGTTGGAGGTTTACAGTCTGAAGTGATTTTGAAGTGTATAGAAAGCTTGGGGTTAGATATTCCAATTTTGTTAAGACAAATGAACTTTCCCTAAGTGCGATTCATGTGCATGGTTCAAAAAGAATGATAGCGTGCGGCAAAAGAATATGATCGGATGGTGAGGGAAGTTAGGAGTAACCTTATGCTCCACTTTAGTTATTCAAAGCAGAGCAAGAAAACATGATGCTAGCAGGGGGTTAGTAAAAGAATAGTAAATAAGTTTGAGTAAATACAGTGAATTAGCAATTTCAGCAGAGCTAGTAGAGGTAAGATTTGATTCACTTAGCCGGGTTAACTCTAGTGAGTGGATGATAGTTTGAAATACCGAACATGTGTTAGAACCCAAAGAGTTTAAGTTAAACCCGAAGTACAGTAACAGTGGAAAAAAAATATAGCTAGTAGTAAAAGAGCAAGCAGTAGAAGAATAGCTTTTAGGAATTATCGAAATGTGGTTTCTCCAAGATTGACAGTGTGAGCAGAGTTAGATTATTAAGATTGTGTATGATAGTTATGAATACATTAGCTTTCCGTCATGTGAATAATTTAGTTTTTCCTAGCTCAGAAGTAAGTTGGAAGATGAGTCGTTATTGGGGTAGAATGGAAGGAATTGCAGAAAATAAGGAAAGTTATTCGGATCCCAACAAAAAGAGAAGGATCCGCAAGTATAAGACCTTTGGTCTAAGGGGTGATGTGAAAACCATCAGTAAGTGCAGTTAGAGATCTGAAATTCGAATAGTAGCATGGGATATGAAAAAGAAAATTAGTTCGGTAATGAGGGAAAATTGTATAATTACCACAAGGATTATGTTTAGCATGTGTAAGAAAAACAAGTGAGTAGAATGATCACCGAGTTTAGTCATTGATGATAAAGTGATCACAGAAAGCTATAAAATCATGCCCAGTTATGTATCACGAGGGTAGGGCCATTGCACGAGACTCTAGTTTTCGGAGTACTGGTTAAAGACTTAGCTCACAACAATTCTATAAGTGTTTTCAAGAAATTCTTAAAAAGATCAAGTGTGGGAAGTATAACTCATGATTGAGGTAGATAAGAGAACTCTGGTAAAAGAAGTTCACCAGCCAAGATAGGAGTTCGACTTCGGACTCTAAAGATGACGGAGTTGTTGTCTAGAACAGGACTTGTCCCCCCTTAGTAGCCGTTGAGAAGGAGAAACAACTTGATGATCCCTACGTGTTGCAGTTGAAGAGGAGATTCACAAGTATAAGATGATGGCTTTTGAATAAGGGGGAGATGATAGGACTTTGAGGTACTAGGACAGATTGTGTGTCCTAGTAGATGGACTTAAAGAGGGAAGATCATGTTAGGAGCCCATAATTCTAGGTATTCTTTCCATCCAGGTTCCCAAATATGCATCATGACGAGGTGATTTATCGGTTGAACGACACGAAAAAGAACGTCGTAAACTTTATGGCCAGGCAGAGCATTTTATTTAAGCAGTTGAGGATATGTCCTTGATGTTAAGAGTAATTGGGATGATCACATACCTCTCATTGACCTTGCTAATAATAACCTACCATTCTAGTATCAAGATGGCACCGTACGAAGCTATGTATGGGTGAAGGTGTAGATCACCAATTGGTTGGTTCGATGTTGGAGAAGTGGAGTTGTTAGGACCCGATTTGGTCTATCAGACAATAGAGAAAGTTAAGTTGATTCAAGAGCGTTTGAAGAAAACTCAGAGCCGCCAAAATGTCCTATTCGAGCGTGCGGTATAGAGACCTAGAGTTTCAAGTTGATGATTAGGTGTTTCTGAAAGTTTCGCTTATGAAAAGCGTTATGAGATTTGGGAAGAAGGGAAAGCATAGTCCCTACTATATTGGGCCATATAGAATCTTGCGAAGGATCGGTCAATTAGCTTATGAGTTGGAGTTGCCACCAGAATGAGTGGTGGTACAACCAGTATTTCACGTATCATGTTATAACATTCAAGTTTCCAGTACTCAGATACTCATGTCAGTTCAGTACTCAGATAATCATGTCAGTTCAGTACTCAGATACTAATATCAGTTCAGTACTCATATACTCATGCCAGTTCAGTACTCAGATACTCATGTTAGTTCAATACTCAGCTATTCAAGTCCGTTCAATACTCAACTACTCATGTCAGTACAATACTTAGATATTCATGCCAGCTCAGTACTCTGATATTGATGTTAGTTCAATCCTCAAATATTCGTGCCAGTTCAATATTCAGATATCCATGTTAGTTCAGTATTCACGTATTCATGGCAGATCAATATTCAGTCAATGCAGTTCATTTCAGTATCTCAGCAGTTCAGTAATCATGTATTCATTATGTTTAGTATGCAAGTGTTAGTTAAAGTTCATGGTTCCACCAGACCCGTTTAAGGTCCGGAGTTAGCAGAAGTTACAGTCAGGACAATCATTCGAGGACGAATGATCCCAAGGGGGAGATAATGTAACACCCCGTACATTCGGACTAGGTATGGATATGTTAAATGGGTATTAATTTGATATTTTAGGCATATGAAGTCCTAGCGGGATGATTGTGGGTGAAAATAGTTGTTTCAAAATCAAGATGGAAAGTGAGGTGCATAAGATTTGACAAAATCGACTAAGTTTGCAGAAGGTCTGTATTCCATCAGTGTTTAGTGAAAATGGGTAAGGAATTTGAGAAAACTTAAAGCATTAAGTTGTAGGCCTCTGAAATAGCTTTCCAACGATATATTATGGACCCCGAACGGATCTTTGTGCAAAAAGTTATGTGCGTTTTTCAGAACAGTACGCGTATGCACGAACACTCGCGCGAACAAGCCTTCAGGTGCGCGAACTCGCGCGTGGGAGGCAGTGTTACTTCCGTTGAGCGCGAACTCTCGCGTGAACAGGCCTCCAGGTGTGCGAACTCCCGCGTGGGGGGTCGTTTTAAAGCTATATTTCGTCCCCCACAGCCCCAAAACATAAAAACTTGCTCTAGAAAGGGGAACTCTCAAAAACCTAACTCCTTAAGGGTCCTTCCACCACCCAAGGTAAGTTCTAATGGTGATTTTAAGTTAAATTCAATTTCCCAACATCTTATTAACATGGGTAAACCCTCCATATCATTAGATATTCGATTGGGACACCATTGTTGATAGAAGAAACCCTAGAACTCGAATTCAAGAAGATTGAACGTCAAAAAGGTAATATCTTCACCCTCTAATTAATTCTAACATTGGTTTAATGATTATAAACCCTAGTTCATGAGATATGAGTTGATGGTTGATAGAAAAGCATGAAAAATTATAGGATTGGGTTGTGGATTGTTGATTATTGATTAAAGATATCGTTTATCTTATGGGTGATAAAGAAGGGTATTGAACATAGCAATTTGATGCTTTAGAATTTATCTAGGAACAAGAGGATGGGTCATTGGGTGTAGAGACACCATTAATAAGGACTATGAAGCTTTATTTTCACCAAGTGTTTGATAAGATGCTTAAGTGACCAAAACATGAGAATCATTGCTAATATGGAATCCCTTTGACTTGTATTGATTTAGATTAAAGTTGAAAGGGTTGGCGAATGATGTATTATGCTCAAGAGCAGGAAGTTAAGGTATGTGAGGCTAACTCTCTATGTTTGGGAATGTTAATGATTCTCCCTATACTACGTTTCTTTTACGACGTATCAATTGCCTCAGAAATATAGTTAAGCCTAGTTCCTTGAATAGTTGTAGAACTTCTATTCCCTAGCTTCATAACTCGTTCATGAATTTCATTCTGAGTTGGGAGCTCAGTTCGTATTCAATATAAACTTGGGTTTGATTCCCCGAAGTCTTAGTNCTTCCTTCAACTTGCTTGCACCGTTAGCCTACTTGGAGGAATCTCAACCTGTCTATCGGGACCTGCGGGCATGAAACGCAGCGTCCCCAGGTAAAAGGGACGTCAGTAACAATAATGTACCGAGTATGTGAGGAATGAAAATCAGTAAATAATAGCATGAGAGAAACATGGAGTAAAAGACTCGACATGTAAGTCTGAATAGCCTTGTGAATCATTTAATAAATATAATGTCATGCATATGCGTATAAAATATCATACCATGCATAGGTATATGCGTTCATATGTATATTATATGTATATAGAATATGGGAAAAGGTTACGGTATTATATACGCACCACCACCTGATCAGTTGGTATAGGTTGATGATTTTGCCCACAATGGCCGAGATGATATGATGGGATTCCCTCAGACGTTTGATGATGTTGTGTACACCTATACCTATGCATGACACGATATTTACACGCACGTGCATGATATTATAACTGTTTCAAGATCTGCAAAGTTATTTAGAACAAAAGATGTGTGAATGGAAAATGGTGGGAAAAGAAATGGAGGAAAGTGAAAATTTGAATTAGTTCACTTTACTAATGCATTTTGTCCCTCATTTGGTAGAAGGAAAGAAAATCTTTGTGTATATATAGAGAAGCTCATCTTGTAGCTCTTAAAGAGTTAAGAAGAAGGCAAGCCTCGCGCCGCCACCGTCGTCGCTCGCTCGGCTCGGCTTCGGCTTCGGCTTCAGCTTCGGATTTGATTAATCTTTTTGGATAAAATTCTTTTCAAATATTTAATTAATTAATTACGAAAACTCAATCCGGAATAATCCATGACCCGCGACCTGGTCCGGCCGGTTTGTTTTCTTTCCCGGATTATTTTAAATTCATTTATTTTTCCCGCAATATTTTTCCACCTGTTCCAACAGCTGTGGTTGTTCTGAAAGGTTGCAAACCTTTTTAGAAACAGTGCCAAATGGGCTATAAATATTCCTTCAATACTGGAATTTTTACTTACGAAATTTTTGGATCTTCTTCCTCTTCTTCTGCACATAAAAATTCCAGTGTGTTTTACAACCTTCGAGTGGTTCGTTGTTCATCAGCGTTTTTTGTACCAACACTCCGGTGAGTTAAATCACTCTATCCTGGGAGAATATATTCCAGAACCTCGGGTACTTGAGTGGAATAATTTCCTTAAGGACACACTGTGTATTCAGTGGGCTCGATTTATTCCTATATTATTTTTCCAGAATTTATTTCGTTAAACTAGATCTACTTATTTTACTGTTTCTGATTTTATTTCAGAAAGTTTAACGTTTTATTTGTTTTACAGCAATACAGATTGGATAACAATCTTAAGGAAATTAATTTTATTATATTCTGTATTCTGTTTGTGGAGATTAAAATCTGTGTGATTTTCTACTCCGTCTGAATTTTACTATTCTGATTTG